>NW_026691201.1:0-296344 GCF_020826845.1 Diceros bicornis minor | reverse complement strand
CCTGGAGGGAGGGCGGGGCCTTCACTGAGGACCCCCCCGCCCCCCGAGGCCAGCCCTAGGCCCCGGCGGTCGCGCATGCGCCCTTGGCCTGTGCGGTGTGTGGGGGCTTGAACCCAAGCCCGCAGGGCTCCCGGAGCGGCCAGAGAAAGAAGGGCCCATGGAGAGGTAGGCGAGGTGGGCAGGGGGCGCCACCTTACTCTCCTCAGCTCCCTGAGGGAGAGAGAGAGAGACAGAGACAGAGAGAGAGATCCCTGACCTCTGAGTCTCTGCCTCCACCGCTGGCTGGTGCCAACTCACGCGCCATCCCACTTCCAGCCATCACCCCCCACGCCTGCCCCGGGGCCAGCCCCACCACAGAGAGGCCGGTTGGTTCCTGCTCACCTCTGTGCCGTCCCTTCCCGACCTGACCCCAGTGCAGGGGATAAGCTTCAGACAAGTCTTTCCATGTCCCTCTGCATGACAATAGACTTCCTCCCTCTCTCCCATTCCACAGGCCCACCCACGCGGGACATCCACCTTTGTCATTAGCTCAGGAGAGGATGCAAGATGAGAATCTCTGCTATTGTGTGGGGAGACTCAGTTTCCCGGGTTTCCCCCATGGACCACATGTTCTTCAGCTGGGTCTGATTTTCTCCAGACAAGCTGTCTTGGGAAGGATTTGGCCAGCCCTAAGAACCTGAAGGGAAAGGGCGGAGGGGGGTTCTCTCTCTGCCCCCGACAGCCTCGAGCTGGGTCGGTCCCTCAGACCTGGCCAGGGGCAGCCCATCCCCCGGCGCCCTTCCCCGGGGCATCCAAGGGCAGGCCCGGCGCCAGCCCCACCCCGCTCGCCACTGCCCGACCATCGTCCTCCCTCGGGGGGGCCTGGGCAGGACAGGGACCCGGGGTGTGGGAGGCCTCCAGATCTCAGGCCTGGCACACCGTTTACCAGGCTGCTTCCTCCTCTGACGGGGGCCCAGCACACGCCCCAGGAGACTTGGCAGCCGCCCCCAGGGCTCTATCCTCTGGAACTCGTCCCCTTGGAAGGGGGCCTGGCCCAGGTGCCAGGTTCGGCGGGTGGTCCAGCCTTCTTTGGAGAAAGCAGGCAAGCCGAACCAGGCTTGCAGTGGCCCTGGCGTGATACCTGCCACCTCAGGCGGAGGGCCTCCCGCGTGCCCTCCATGGCGGGTTTCTCCCCGGAGCCGTGGCCTGGGCACTAGGAAGGCCGGGCCTCCCCGACTCCCGGGAGGAGGGGCTAGCCCAGTTGCGCCCTGGCCCCCAAACCCTCTGGTGCCATCTGCCTGTCTCGGCACTTCTGACTCCACAGAGCCTTTCCTACATCTGGGCTGCCTGCCGTGGCAAAGTACAGGCGTGGGGTGAGGCCATGGCTTTGTCTTTCCAGGAAAAAATGAGCCCCTGGCCGAAGCAGCAGGCCCAGGCAGAGCCTTGAGTTTGAAGCCCGGTAGGTCTGTGGCCCTCAGGGCCAGAGAAATGCTGTCAAGGCAGGGAAGCGGCCTGCAAGCTGAGTGGGAGTGGGGGAGGGGAGGGAGACAGCTGAAGCCGAGTCCAGAAGGGCGGCGATGGAAGAGCTGCAGCTGGGTCAGAGCCTGGAGGGAGGGCGGGGCCTTCACTGAGGACCCCCCCGCCCCCCGAGGCCAGCCCTAGGCCCCGGCGGTCGCGCATGCGCCCTTGGCCTGTGCGGTGTGTGGGGGCTTGAACCCAAGCCCGCAGGGCTCCCGGAGCGGCCAGAGAAAGAAGGGCCCATGGAGAGGTAGGCGAGGTGGGCAGGGGGCGCCACCTTACTCTCCTCAGCTCCCTGAGGGAGAGAGAGAGAGACAGAGACAGAGAGAGAGATCCCTGACCTCTGAGTCTCTGCCTCCACCGCTGGCTGGTGCCAACTCACGCGCCATCCCACTTCCAGCCATCACCCCCACGCCTGCCCCGGGGCCAGCCCCACCACAGAGAGGCCGGTTGGTTCCTGCTCACCTCTGTGCCGTCCCTTCCCGACCTGACCCCAGTGCAGGGGATAAGCTTCAGACAAGTCTTTCCATGTCCCTCTGCATGACAATAGACTTCCTCCCCTCTCCCATTCCACAGGCCCACCCACGCGGGACATCCACCTTTGTCATTAGCTCAGGAGAGGATGCAAGATGAGAATCTCTGCTATTGTGTGGGGAGACTCAGTTTCCCGGGTTTCCCCCATGGACACATGTTCTTCAGCTGGGTCTGATTTTCTCCAGACAAGCTGTCTTGGGAAGGATTTGGCCAGCCCTAAGAACCTGAAGGGAAAGGGCGGAGGGGGGTTCTCTCTCTGCCCCCGACAGCCCCGAGCTGGGTCGGTCCCTCAGACCTGGCCAGGGGCAGCCCATCCCCCGGCGCCCTTCCCCGGGGCATCCAAGGGCAGGCCCGGCGCCAGCCCCACCCCGCTCGCCACTGCCCGACCATCGTCCTCCCTCGGGGGGCCTGGGCAGGACAGGGACCCGGGTGTGGGAGGCCTCCAGATCTCAGGCCTGGCACACCGTTTACCAGGCTGCTTCCTCCTCTGACGGGGGCCCAGCACACGCCCCAGGAGACTTGGCAGCCGCCCCCAGGGCTCTATCCTCTGGAACTCGTCCCCTTGGAAGGGGCCTGGCCCAGGTGCCAGGTTCGGCGGGTGGTCCAGCCTTCTTTGGAGAAAGCAGGCAAGCCGAACCAGGCTTGCAGTGGCCCTGGCGTGATACCTGCCACCTCAGGCGGAGGGCCTCCCGCGTGCCCTCCATGGCGGGTTTCTCCCCGGAGCCGTGGCCTGGGCACTAGGAAGGCCGGGCCTCCCCGACTCCCCGGAGGAGGGGCTAGCCCAGTTGCGCCCTGGCCCCCAAACCCTCTGGTGCCATCTGCCTGTCTCGGCACTTCTGACTCCACAGAGCCTTTCCTACATCTGGGCTGCCTGCCGTGGCAAAGTACAGGCGTGGGGTGAGGCCATGGCTTTGTCTTTCCAGGAAAAAATGAGCCCCTGGCCGAAGCAGCAGGCCCAGGCAGAGCCTTGAGTTTGAAGCCCGGTAGGTCTGTGGCCCTCAGGGCCAGAGAAATGCTGTCAAGGCAGGGAAGCGGCCTGCAAGCTGAGTGGGAGTGGGGGAGGGGAGGGAGACAGCTGAAGCCGAGTCCAGAAGGGCGGCGATGGAAGAGCTGCAGCTGGGTCAGAGCCTGGAGGGAGGGCGGGGCCTTCACTGAGGACCCCCCCGCCCCCCGAGGCCAGCCCTAGGCCCCGGCGGTCGCGCATGCGCCCTTGGCCTGTGCGGTGTGTGGGGGCTTGAACCCAAGCCCGCAGGGCTCCCGGAGCGGCCAGAGAAAGAAGGGCCCATGGAGAGGTAGGCGAGGTGGGCAGGGGGCGCCACCTTACTCTCCTCAGCTCCCTGAGGGAGAGAGAGAGAGACAGAGACAGAGAGAGAGATCCCTGACCTCTGAGTCTCTGCCTCCACCGCTGGCTGGTGCCAACTCACGCGCCATCCCACTTCCAGCCATCACCCCCACGCCTGCCCCGGGGCCAGCCCCACCACAGAGAGGCCGGTTGGTTCCTGCTCACCTCTGTGCCGTCCCTTCCCGACCTGACCCCAGTGCAGGGGATAAGCTTCAGACAAGTCTTTCCATGTCCCTCTGCATGACAATAGACTTCCTCCCCTCTCCCATTCCACAGGCCCACCCACCCGGGACATCCACCTTTGTCATTAGCTCAGGAGAGGATGCAAGATGAGAATCTCTGCTATTGTGTGGGGAGACTCAGTTTCCCGGGTTTCCCCCATGGACACATGTTCTTCAGCTGGGTCTGATTTTCTCCAGACAAGCTGTCTTGGGAAGGATTTGGCCAGCCCTAAGAACCTGAAGGGAAAGGGCGGAGGGGGGTTCTCTCTCTGCCCCCGACAGCCCCGAGCTGGGTCGGTCCCTCAGACCTGGCCAGGGGCAGCCCATCCCCCGGCGCCCTTCCCCGGGGCATCCAAGGGCAGGCTCGGCGCCAGCCCCACCCCGCTCGCCACTGCCCGACCATCGTCCTCCCTCGGGGGGCCTGGGCAGGACAGGGACCCGGCTGTGGGAGGCCTCCAGATCTCAGGACTGGCACACCGTTTACCAGGCTGCTTCCTCCTCTGACGGGGGCCCAGCACACGCCCCAGGAGACTTGGCAGCCGCCCCCAGGGCTCTATCCTCTGGAACTCGTCCCCTTGGAAGGGGCCTGGCCCAGGTGCCAGGTTCGGCTGGTCGGCCAGCCTCCTTTGGAGAAAGCAGGCAAGCCGAGCCAGGCTTGCAGTGGCCCTGGCGTGACACCTGCCACCTCAGGCGGAGGGCCTCCCGCGTCCCCTCCATGGCGGGTTTCTCCCCGGAGCCGTGGCCTGGGCACTAGGAAGGCCGGGCCTCCCCGACTCCCGGGAGGAGGGGCTAGCCCAGTTGCGCGCTGGCCCCCAAACCCTCTGGTGCCATCTGCCTGTCTCGGCACTTCTGACTCCACACAGCCTTTCCTACATCTGGGCTGCCTGCCGTGGCAAAGTGCAGGCGTGGGGTGAGGCCATGGCTTTGTCTTTCCAGGAAAAAATGAGCCCCTGGCCGAAGCAGCAGGCCCAGGCAGAGCCTTGAGCTTGAAGCCCAGTAGGTCTGTGGCCCTCAGGGCCAGAGCAATGCTGTCAAGGCAGGGAAGCGGCCTGCAAGCTGAGTGGGAGTGGGGGAGGGGAGGGAGACAGCTGAAGCCGAGTCCAGAAGGGCGGCGATGGAAGAGCTGCAGCTGGGTCAGAGCCTGGAGGGAGGGCGGGGCCTTCACTGAGGACCCCCCCGCCCCCCGAGGCCAGCCCTAGGCCCCGGCGGTCGCGCATGCGCCCTTGGCCTGTGCGGTGTGTGGGGGCTTGAACCCAAGCCCGCAGGGCTCCCGGAGCGGCCAGAGAAAGAAGGGCCCATGGAGAGGTAGGCGAGGTGGGCAGGGGGCGCCACCTTACTCTCCTCAGCTCCCTGAGGGAGAGAGAGAGAGACAGAGACAGAGAGAGAGATCCCTGACCTCTGAGTCTCTGCCTCCACCGCTGGCTGGTGCCAACTCACGCGCCATCCCACTTCCAGCCATCACCCCCACGCCTGCCCCGGGGCCAGCCCCACCACAGAGAGGCCGGTTGGTTCCTGCTCACCTCTGTGCCGTCCCTTCCCGACCTGACCCCAGTGCAGGGGATAAGCTTCAGACAAGTCTTTCCATGTCCCTCTGCATGACAATAGACTTCCTCCCCTCTCCCATTCCACAGGCCCACCCACCCGGGACATCCACCTTTGTCATTAGCTCAGGAGAGGATGCAAGATGAGAATCTCTGCTATTGTGTGGGGAGACTCAGTTTCCCGGGTTTCCCCCATGGACACATGTTCTTCAGCTGGGTCTGATTTTCTCCAGACAAGCTGTCTTGGGAAGGATTTGGCCAGCCCTAAGAACCTGAAGGGAAAGGGCGGAGGGGGGTTCTCTCTCTGCCCCCGACAGCCCCGAGCTGGGTCGGTCCCTCAGACCTGGCCAGGGGCAGCCCATCCCCCGGCGCCCTTCCCCGGGGCATCCAAGGGCAGGCCCGGCGCCAGCCCCACCCCGCTCGCCACTGCCCGACCATCGTCCTCCCTCGGGGGGCCTGGGCAGGACAGGGACCCGGGTGTGGGAGGCCTCCAGATCTCAGGCCTGGCACACCGTTTACCAGGCTGCTTCCTCCTCTGACGGGGGCCCAGCACACGCCCCAGGAGACTTGGCAGCCGCCCCCAGGGCTCTATCCTCTGGAACTCGTCCCCTTGGAAGGGGCCTGGCCCAGGTGCCAGGTTCGGCGGGTGGTCCAGCCTTCTTTGGAGAAAGCAGGCAAGCCGAACCAGGCTTGCAGTGGCCCTGGCGTGATACCTGCCACCTCAGGCGGAGGGCCTCCCGCGTGCCCTCCATGGCGGGTTTCTCCCCGGAGCCGTGGCCTGGGCACTAGGAAGGCCGGGCCTCCCCGACTCCCGGGAGGAGGGGCTAGCCCAGTTGCGCCCTGGCCCCCAAACCCTCTGGTGCCATCTGCCTGTCTCGGCACTTCTGACTCCACAGAGCCTTTCCTACATCTGGGCTGCCTGCCGTGGCAAAGTACAGGCGTGGGGTGAGGCCATGGCTTTGTCTTTCCAGGAAAAAATGAGCCCCTGGCCGAAGCAGCAGGCCCAGGCAGAGCCTTGAGTTTGAAGCCCGGTAGGTCTGTGGCCCTCAGGGCCAGAGAAATGCTGTCAAGGCAGGGAAGCGGCCTGCAAGCTGAGTGGGAGTGGGGGAGGGGAGGGAGACAGCTGAAGCCGAGTCCAGAAGGGCGGCGATGGAAGAGCTGCAGCTGGGTCAGAGCCTGGAGGGAGGGCGGGGCCTTCACTGAGGACCCCCCCGCCCCCCGAGGCCAGCCCTAGGCCCCGGCGGTCGCGCATGCGCCCTTGGCCTGTGCGGTGTGTGGGGGCTTGAACCCAAGCCCGCAGGGCTCCCGGAGCGGCCAGAGAAAGAAGGGCCCATGGAGAGGTAGGCGAGGTGGGCAGGGGGCGCCACCTTACTCTCCTCAGCTCCCTGAGGGAGAGAGAGAGAGACAGAGACAGAGAGAGAGATCCCTGACCTCTGAGTCTCTGCCTCCACCGCTGGCTGGTGCCAACTCACGCGCCATCCCACTTCCAGCCATCACCCCCACGCCTGCCCCGGGGCCAGCCCCACCACAGAGAGGCCGGTTGGTTCCTGCTCACCTCTGTGCCGTCCCTTCCCGACCTGACCCCAGTGCAGGGGATAAGCTTCAGACAAGTCTTTCCATGTCCCTCTGCATGACAATAGACTTCCTCCCCTCTCCCATTCCACAGGCCCACCCACGCGGGACATCCACCTTTGTCATTAGCTCAGGAGAGGATGCAAGATGAGAATCTCTGCTATTGTGTGGGGAGACTCAGTTTCCCGGGTTTCCCCCATGGACACATGTTCTTCAGCTGGGTCTGATTTTCTCCAGACAAGCTGTCTTGGGAAGGATTTGGCCAGCCCTAAGAACCTGAAGGGAAAGGGCGGAGGGGGGTTCTCTCTCTGCCCCCGACAGCCCCGAGCTGGGTCGGTCCCTCAGACCTGGCCAGGGGCAGCCCATCCCCCGGCGCCCTTCCCCGGGGCATCCAAGGGCAGGCCCGGCGCCAGCCCCACCCCGCTCGCCACTGCCCGACCATCGTCCTCCCTCGGGGGGCCTGGGCAGGACAGGGACCCGGGTGTGGGAGGCCTCCAGATCTCAGGCCTGGCACACCGTTTACCAGGCTGCTTCCTCCTCTGACGGGGGCCCAGCACACGCCCCAGGAGACTTGGCAGCCGCCCCCAGGGCTCTATCCTCTGGAACTCGTCCCCTTGGAAGGGGCCTGGCCCAGGTGCCAGGTTCGGCGGGTGGTCCAGCCTTCTTTGGAGAAAGCAGGCAAGCCGAACCAGGCTTGCAGTGGCCCTGGCGTGATACCTGCCACCTCAGGCGGAGGGCCTCCCGCGTGCCCTCCATGGCGGGTTTCTCCCCGGAGCCGTGGCCTGGGCACTAGGAAGGCCGGGCCTCCCCGACTCCCGGGAGGAGGGGCTAGCCCAGTTGCGCCCTGGCCCCCAAACCCTCTGGTGCCATCTGCCTGTCTCGGCACTTCTGACTCCACAGAGCCTTTCCTACATCTGGGCTGCCTGCCGTGGCAAAGTACAGGCGTGGGGTGAGGCCATGGCTTTGTCTTTCCAGGAAAAAATGAGCCCCTGGCCGAAGCAGCAGGCCCAGGCAGAGCCTTGAGTTTGAAGCCCGGTAGGTCTGTGGCCCTCAGGGCCAGAGAAATGCTGTCAAGGCAGGGAAGCGGCCTGCAAGCTGAGTGGGAGTGGGGGAGGGGAGGGAGACAGCTGAAGCCGAGTCCAGAAGGGCGGCGATGGAAGAGCTGCAGCTGGGTCAGAGCCTGGAGGGAGGGCGGGGCCTTCACTGAGGACCCCCCCGCCCCCCGAGGCCAGCCCTAGGCCCCGGCGGTCGCGCATGCGCCCTTGGCCTGTGCGGTGTGTGGGGGCTTGAACCCAAGCCCGCAGGGCTCCCGGAGCGGCCAGAGAAAGAAGGGCCCATGGAGAGGTAGGCGAGGTGGGCAGGGGGCGCCACCTTACTCTCCTCAGCTCCCTGAGGGAGAGAGAGAGAGACAGAGACAGAGAGAGAGATCCCTGACCTCTGAGTCTCTGCCTCCACCGCTGGCTGGTGCCAACTCACGCGCCATCCCACTTCCAGCCATCACCCCCACGCCTGCCCCGGGGCCAGCCCCACCACAGAGAGGCCGGTTGGTTCCTGCTCACCTCTGTGCCGTCCCTTCCCGACCTGACCCCAGTGCAGGGGATAAGCTTCAGACAAGTCTTTCCATGTCCCTCTGCATGACAATAGACTTCCTCCCCTCTCCCATTCCACAGGCCCACCCACCCGGGACATCCACCTTTGTCATTAGCTCAGGAGAGGATGCAAGATGAGAATCTCTGCTATTGTGTGGGGAGACTCAGTTTCCCGGGTTTCCCCCATGGACACATGTTCTTCAGCTGGGTCTGATTTTCTCCAGACAAGCTGTCTTGGGAAGGATTTGGCCAGCCCTAAGAACCTGAAGGGAAAGGGCGGAGGGGGGTTCTCTCTCTGCCCCCGACAGCCCCGAGCTGGGTCGGTCCCTCAGACCTGGCCAGGGGCAGCCCATCCCCCGGCGCCCTTCCCCGGGGCATCCAAGGGCAGGCCCGGCGCCAGCCCCACCACGCTCGCCACTGCCCGACCATCGTCCTCCCTCGGGGGGCCTGGGCAGGACAGGGACCCGGGTGTGGGAGGCCTCCAGATCTCAGGCCTGGCACACCGTTTACCAGGCTGCTTCCTCCTCTGACGGGGGCCCAGCACACGCCCCAGGAGACTTGGCAGCCGCCCCCAGGGCTCTATCCTCTGGAACTCGTCCCCTTGGAAGGGGCCTGGCCCAGGTGCCAGGTTCGGCTGGTCGGCCAGCCTCCTTTGGAGAAAGCAGGCAAGCCGAGCCAGGCTTGCAGTGGCCCTGGCGTGACACCTGCCACCTCAGGCGGAGGGCCTCCCGCGTCCCCTCCATGGCGGGTTTCTCCCCGGAGCCGTGGCCTGGGCACTAGGAAGGCCGGGCCTCCCCGACTCCCGGGAGGAGGGGCTAGCCCAGTTGCGCGCTGGCCCCCAAACCCTCTGGTGCCATCTGCCTGTCTCGGCACTTCTGACTCCACACAGCCTTTCCTACATCTGGGCTGCCTGCCGTGGCAAAGTGCAGGCGTGGGGTGAGGCCATGGCTTTGTCTTTCCAGGAAAAAATGAGCCCCTGGCCGAAGCAGCAGGCCCAGGCAGAGCCTTGAGCTTGAAGCCCAGTAGGTCTGTGGCCCTCAGGGCCAGAGCAATGCTGTCAAGGCAGGGAAGCGGCCTGCAAGCTGAGTGGGAGTGGGGGAGGGGAGGGAGACAGCTGAAGCCGAGTCCAGAAGGGCGGCGATGGAAGAGCTGCAGCTGGGTCAGAGCCTGGAGGGAGGGCGGGGCCTTCACTGAGGACCCCCCGCCCCCCGAGGCCAGCCCTAGGCCCCGGCGGTCGCGCATGCGCCCTTGGCCTGTGCGGTGTGTGGGGGCTTGAACCCAAGCCCGCAGGGCTCCCGGAGCGGCCAGAGAAAGAAGGGCCCATGGAGAGGTAGGCGAGGTGGGCAGGGGGCGCCACCTTACTCTCCTCAGCTCCCTGAGGGAGAGAGAGAGAGACAGAGACAGAGAGAGAGATCCCTGACCTCTGAGTCTCTGCCTCCACCGCTGGCTGGTGCCAACTCACGCGCCATCCCACTTCCAGCCATCACCCCCACGCCTGCCCCGGGGCCAGCCCCACCACAGAGAGGCCGGTTGGTTCCTGCTCACCTCTGTGCCGTCCCTTCCCGACCTGACCCCAGTGCAGGGGATAAGCTTCAGACAAGTCTTTCCATGTCCCTCTGCATGACAATAGACTTCCTCCCCTCTCCCATTCCACAGGCCCACCCACGCGGGACATCCACCTTTGTCATTAGCTCAGGAGAGGATGCAAGATGAGAATCTCTGCTATTGTGTGGGGAGACTCAGTTTCCCGGGTTTCCCCCATGGACACATGTTCTTCAGCTGGGTCTGATTTTCTCCAGACAAGCTGTCTTGGGAAGGATTTGGCCAGCCCTAAGAACCTGAAGGGAAAGGGCGGAGGGGGGTTCTCTCTCTGCCCCCGACAGCCTCGAGCTGGGTCGGTCCCTCAGACCTGGCCAGGGGCAGCCCATCCCCCGGCGCCCTTCCCCGGGGCATCCAAGGGCAGGCCCGGCGCCAGCCCCACCCCGCTCGCCACTGCCCGACCATCGTCCTCCCTCGGGGGGCCTGGGCAGGACAGGGACCCGGGTGTGGGAGGCCTCCAGATCTCAGGCCTGGCACACCGTTTACCAGGCTGCTTCCTCCTCTGACGGGGGCCCAGCACACGCCCCAGGAGACTTGGCAGCCGCCCCCAGGGCTCTATCCTCTGGAACTCGTCCCCTTGGAAGGGGCCTGGCCCAGGTGCCAGGTTCGGCGGGTGGTCCAGCCTTCTTTGGAGAAAGCAGGCAAGCCGAACCAGGCTTGCAGTGGCCCTGGCGTGATACCTGCCACCTCAGGCGGAGGGCCTCCCGCGTGCCCTCCATGGCGGGTTTCTCCCCGGAGCCGTGGCCTGGGCACTAGGAAGGCCGGGCCTCCCCGACTCCCGGGAGGAGGGGCTAGCCCAGTTGCGCCCTGGCCCCCAAACCCTCTGGTGCCATCTGCCTGTCTCGGCACTTCTGACTCCACAGAGCCTTTCCTACATCTGGGCTGCCTGCCGTGGCAAAGTACAGGCGTGGGGTGAGGCCATGGCTTTGTCTTTCCAGGAAAAAATGAGCCCCTGGCCGAAGCAGCAGGCCCAGGCAGAGCCTTGAGTTTGAAGCCCGGTAGGTCTGTGGCCCGCAGGGCCAGAGAAATGCTGTCAAGGCAGGGAAGCGGCCTGCAAGCTGAGTGGGAGTGGGGGAGGGGAGGGAGACAGCTGAAGCCGAGTCCAGAAGGGCGGCGATGGAAGAGCTGCAGCTGGGTCAGAGCCTGGAGGGAGGGCGGGGCCTTCACTGAGGACCCCCCCGCCCCCCGAGGCCAGCCCTAGGCCCCGGCGGTCGCGCATGCGCCCTTGGCCTGTGCGGTGTGTGGGGGCTTGAACCCTAGCCCGCAGGGCTCCCGGAGCGGCCAGAGAAAGAAGGGCCCATGGAGAGGTAGGCGAGGTGGGCAGGGGGCGCCACCTTACTCTCCTCAGCTCCCTGAGGGAGAGAGAGAGAGACAGAGACAGAGAGAGAGATCCCTGACCTCTGAGTCTCTGCCTCCACCGCTGGCTGGTGCCAACTCACGCGCCATCCCACTTCCAGCCATCACCCCCACGCCTGCCCCGGGGCCAGCCCCACCACAGAGAGGCCGGTTGGTTCCTGCTCACCTCTGTGCCGTCCCTTCCCGACCTGACCCCAGTGCAGGGGATAAGCTTCAGACAAGTCTTTCCATGTCCCTCTGCATGACAATAGACTTCCTCCCCTCTCCCATTCCACAGGCCCACCCACCCGGGACATCCACCTTTGTCATTAGCTCAGGAGAGGATGCAAGATGAGAATCTCTGCTATTGTGTGGGGAGACTCAGTTTCCCGGGTTTCCCCCATGGACACATGTTCTTCAGCTGGGTCTGATTTTCTCCAGACAAGCTGTCTTGGGAAGGATTTGGCCAGCCCTAAGAACCTGAAGGGAAAGGGCGGAGGGGGGTTCTCTCTCTGCCCCCGACAGCCCCGAGCTGGGTCGGTCCCTCAGACCTGGCCAGGGGCAGCCCATCCCCCGGCGCCCTTCCCCGGGGCATCCAAGGGCAGGCCCGGCGCCAGCCCCACCCCGCTCGCCACTGCCCGACCATCGTCCTCCCTCGGGGGGCCTGGGCAGGACAGGGACCCGGGTGTGGGAGGCCTCCAGATCTCAGGCCTGGCACACCGTTTACCAGGCTGCTTCCTCCTCTGACGGGGGCCCAGCACACGCCCCAGGAGACTTGGCAGCCGCCCCCAGGGCTCTATCCTCTGGAACTCGTCCCCTTGGAAGGGGCCTGGCCCAGGTGCCAGGTTCGGCGGGTGGTCCAGCCTTCTTTGGAGAAAGCAGGCAAGCCGAACCAGGCTTGCAGTGGCCCTGGCGTGATACCTGCCACCTCAGGCGGAGGGCCTCCCGCGTGCCCTCCATGGCGGGTTTCTCCCCGGAGCCGTGGCCTGGGCACTAGGAAGGCCGGGCCTCCCCGACTCCCGGGAGGAGGGGCTAGCCCAGTTGCGCCCTGGCCCCCAAACCCTCTGGTGCCATCTGCCTGTCTCGGCACTTCTGACTCCACAGAGCCTTTCCTACATCTGGGCTGCCTGCCGTGGCAAAGTACAGGCGTGGGGTGAGGCCATGGCTTTGTCTTTCCAGGAAAAAATGAGCCCCTGGCCGAAGCAGCAGGCCCAGGCAGAGCCTTGAGTTTGAAGCCCGGTAGGTCTGTGGCCCTCAGGGCCAGAGAAATGCTGTCAAGGCAGGGAAGCGGCCTGCAAGCTGAGTGGGAGTGGGGGAGGGGAGGGAGACAGCTGAAGCCGAGTCCAGAAGGGCGGCGATGGAAGAGCTGCAGCTGGGTCAGAGCCTGGAGGGAGGGCGGGGCCTTCACTGAGGACCCCCCCGCCCCCCGAGGCCAGCCCTAGGCCCCGGCGGTCGCGCATGCGCCCTTGGCCTGTGCGGTGTGTGGGGGCTTGAACCCAAGCCCGCAGGGCTCCCGGAGCGGCCAGAGAAAGAAGGGCCCATGGAGAGGTAGGCGAGGTGGGCAGGGGGCGCCACCTTACTCTCCTCAGCTCCCTGAGGGAGAGAGAGAGAGACAGAGACAGAGAGAGAGATCCCTGACCTCTGAGTCTCTGCCTCCACCGCTGGCTGGTGCCAACTCACGCGCCATCCCACTTCCAGCCATCACCCCCACGCCTGCCCCGGGGCCAGCCCCACCACAGAGAGGCCGGTTGGTTCCTGCTCACCTCTGTGCCGTCCCTTCCCGACCTGACCCCAGTGCAGGGGATAAGCTTCAGACAAGTCTTTCCATGTCCCTCTGCATGACAATAGACTTCCTCCCCTCTCCCATTCCACAGGCCCACCCACCCGGGACATCCACCTTTGTCATTAGCTCAGGAGAGGATGCAAGATGAGAATCTCTGCTATTGTGTGGGGAGACTCAGTTTCCCGGGTTTCCCCCATGGACACATGTTCTTCAGCTGGGTCTGATTTTCTCCAGACAAGCTGTCTTGGGAAGGATTTGGCCAGCCCTAAGAACCTGAAGGGAAAGGGCGGAGGGGGGTTCTCTCTCTGCCCCCGACAGCCCCGAGCTGGGTCGGTCCCTCAGACCTGGCCAGGGGCAGCCCATCCCCCGGCGCCCTTCCCCGGGGCATCCAAGGGCAGGCTCGGCGCCAGCCCCACCCCGCTCGCCACTGCCCGACCATCGTCCTCCCTCGGGGGGCCTGGGCAGGACAGGGACCCGGCTGTGGGAGGCCTCCAGATCTCAGGACTGGCACACCGTTTACCAGGCTGCTTCCTCCTCTGACGGGGGCCCAGCACACGCCCCAGGAGACTTGGCAGCCGCCCCCAGGGCTCTATCCTCTGGAACTCGTCCCCTTGGAAGGGGCCTGGCCCAGGTGCCAGGTTCGGCTGGTCGGCCAGCCTCCTTTGGAGAAAGCAGGCAAGCCGAGCCAGGCTTGCAGTGGCCCTGGCGTGACACCTGCCACCTCAGGCGGAGGGCCTCCCGCGTCCCCTCCATGGCGGGTTTCTCCCCGGAGCCGTGGCCTGGGCACTAGGAAGGCCGGGCCTCCCCGACTCCCGGGAGGAGGGGCTAGCCCAGTTGCGCGCTGGCCCCCAAACCCTCTGGTGCCATCTGCCTGTCTCGGCACTTCTGACTCCACACAGCCTTTCCTACATCTGGGCTGCCTGCCGTGGCAAAGTGCAGGCGTGGGGTGAGGCCATGGCTTTGTCTTTCCAGGAAAAAATGAGCCCCTGGCCGAAGCAGCAGGCCCAGGCAGAGCCTTGAGCTTGAAGCCCAGTAGGTCTGTGGCCCTCAGGGCCAGAGCAATGCTGTCAAGGCAGGGAAGCGGCCTGCAAGCTGAGTGGGAGTGGGGGAGGGGAGGGAGACAGCTGAAGCCGAGTCCAGAAGGGCGGCGATGGAAGAGCTGCAGCTGGGTCAGAGCCTGGAGGGAGGGCGGGGCCTTCACTGAGGACCCCCCCGCCCCCCGAGGCCAGCCCTAGGCCCCGGCGGTCGCGCATGCGCCCTTGGCCTGTGTGGTGTGTGGGGGCTTGAACCCAAGCCCGCAGGGCTCCCGGAGCGGCCAGAGAAAGAAGGGCCCATGGAGAGGTAGGCGAGGTGGGCAGGGGGCGCCACCTTACTCTCCTCAGCTCCCTGAGGGAGAGAGAGAGAGACAGAGACAGAGAGAGAGATCCCTGACCTCTGAGTCTCTGCCTCCACCGCTGGCTGGTGCCAACTCACGCGCCATCCCACTTCCAGCCATCACCCCCACGCCTGCCCCGGGGCCAGCCCCACCACAGAGAGGCCGGTTGGTTCCTGCTCACCTCTGTGCCGTCCCTTCCCGACCTGACCCCAGTGCAGGGGATAAGCTTCAGACAAGTCTTTCCATGTCCCTCTGCATGACAATAGACTTCCTCCCCTCTCCCATTCCACAGGCCCACCCACCCGGGACATCCACCTTTGTCATTAGCTCAGGAGAGGATGCAAGATGAGAATCTCTGCTATTGTGTGGGGAGACTCAGTTTCCCGGGTTTCCCCCATGGACACATGTTCTTCAGCTGGGTCTGATTTTCTCCAGACAAGCTGTCTTGGGAAGGATTTGGCCAGCCCTAAGAACCTGAAGGGAAAGGGCGGAGGGGGGTTCTCTCTCTGCCCCCGACAGCCCCGAGCTGGGTCGGTCCCTCAGACCTGGCCAGGGGCAGCCCATCCCCCGGCCCCCTTCCCCGGGGCATCCAAGGGCAGGCCCGGCGCCAGCCCCACCACGCTCGCCACTGCCCGACCATCGTCCTCCCTCGGGGGGCCTGGGCAGGACAGGGACCCGGGTGTGGGAGGCCTCCAGATCTCAGGCCTGGCACACCGTTTACCAGGCTGCTTCCTCCTCTGACGGGGGCCCAGCACACGCCCCAGGAGACTTGGCAGCCGCCCCCAGGGCTCTATCCTCTGGAACTCGTCCCCTTGGAAGGGGCCTGGCCCAGGTGCCAGGTTCGGCTGGTCGGCCAGCCTCCTTTGGAGAAAGCAGGCAAGCCGAGCCAGGCTTGCAGTGGCCCTGGCGTGACACCTGCCACCTCAGGCAGAGGGCCTCCCGCGTGCCCTCCATGGCGGGTTTCTCCCCGGAGCCGTGGCCTGGGCACTAGGAAGGCCGGGCCTCCCCGACTCCCGGGAGGAGGGGCTAGCCCAGTTGCGCGCTGGCCCCCAAACCCTCTGGTGCCATCTGCCTGTCTCGGCACTTCTGACTCCACAGAGCCTTTCCTACATCTGGGCTGCCTGCCGTGGCAAAGTGCAGGCGTGGGGTGAGGCCATGGCTTTGTCTTTCCAGGAAAAAATGAGCCCCTGGCCGAAGCAGCAGGCCCAGGCAGAGCCTTGAGCTTGAAGCCCAGTAGGTCTGTGGCCCTCAGGGCCAGAGCAATGCTGTCAAGGCAGGGAAGCGGCCTGCAAGCTGAGTGGGAGTGGGGGAGGGGAGGGAGACAGCTGAAGCCGAGTCCAGAAGGGCGGCGATGGAAGAGCTGCAGCTGGGTCAGAGCCTGGAGGGAGGGCGGGGCCTTCACTGAGGACCCCCCCGCCCCCCGAGGCCAGCCCTAGGCCCCGGCGGTCGCGCATGCGCCCTTGGCCTGTGCGGTGTGTGGGGGCTTGAACCCAAGCCCGCAGGGCTCCCGGAGCGGCCAGAGAAAGAAGGGCCCATGGAGAGGTAGGCGAGGTGGGCAGGGGGCGCCACCTTACTCTCCTCAGCTCCCTGAGGGAGAGAGAGAGAGACAGAGACAGAGAGAGAGATCCCTGACCTCTGAGTCTCTGCCTCCACCGCTGGCTGGTGCCAACTCACGCGCCATCCCACTTCCAGCCATCACCCCCACGCCTGCCCCGGGGCCAGCCCCACCACAGAGAGGCCGGTTGGTTCCTGCTCACCTCTGTGCCGTCCCTTCCCGACCTGACCCCAGTGCAGGGGATAAGCTTCAGACAAGTCTTTCCATGTCCCTCTGCATGACAATAGACTTCCTCCCCTCTCCCATTCCACAGGCCCACCCACCCGGGACATCCACCTTTGTCATTAGCTCAGGAGAGGATGCAAGATGAGAATCTCTGCTATTGTGTGGGGAGACTCAGTTTCCCGGGTTTCCCCCATGGACACATGTTCTTCAGCTGGGTCTGATTTTCTCCAGACAAGCTGTCTTGGGAAGGATTTGGCCAGCCCTAAGAACCTGAAGGGAAAGGGCGGAGGGGGGTTCTCTCTCTGCCCCCGACAGCCCCGAGCTGGGTCGGTCCCTCAGACCTGGCCAGGGGCAGCCCATCCCCCGGCGCCCTTCCCCGGGGCATCCAAGGGCAGGCCCGGCGCCAGCCCCACCCCGCTCGCCACTGCCCGACCATCGTCCTCCCTCGGGGGGCCTGGGCAGGACAGGGACCCGGGTGTGGGAGGCCTCCAGATCTCAGGCCTGGCACACCGTTTACCAGGCTGCTTCCTCCTCTGACGGGGGCCCAGCACACGCCCCAGGAGACTTGGCAGCCGCCCCCAGGGCTCTATCCTCTGGAACTCGTCCCCTTGGAAGGGGCCTGGCCCAGGTGCCAGGTTCGGCGGGTGGTCCAGCCTTCTTTGGAGAAAGCAGGCAAGCCGAACCAGGCTTGCAGTGGCCCTGGCGTGATACCTGCCACCTCAGGCGGAGGGCCTCCCGCGTGCCCTCCATGGCGGGTTTCTCCCCGGAGCCGTGGCCTGGGCACTAGGAAGGCCGGGCCTCCCCGACTCCCGGGAGGAGGGGCTAGCCCAGTTGCGCCCTGGCCCCCAAACCCTCTGGTGCCATCTGCCTGTCTCGGCACTTCTGACTCCACAGAGCCTTTCCTACATCTGGGCTGCCTGCCGTGGCAAAGTACAGGCGTGGGGTGAGGCCATGGCTTTGTCTTTCCAGGAAAAAATGAGCCCCTGGCCGAAGCAGCAGGCCCAGGCAGAGCCTTGAGTTTGAAGCCCGGTAGGTCTGTGGCCCTCAGGGCCAGAGAAATGCTGTCAAGGCAGGGAAGCGGCCTGCAAGCTGAGTGGGAGTGGGGGAGGGGAGGGAGACAGCTGAAGCCGAGTCCAGAAGGGCGGCGATGGAAGAGCTGCAGCTGGGTCAGAGCCTGGAGGGAGGGCGGGGCCTTCACTGAGGACCCCCCCGCCCCCCGAGGCCAGCCCTAGGCCCCGGCGGTCGCGCATGCGCCCTTGGCCTGTGCGGTGTGTGGGGGCTTGAACCCAAGCCCGCAGGGCTCCCGGAGCGGCCAGAGAAAGAAGGGCCCATGGAGAGGTAGGCGAGGTGGGCAGGGGGCGCCACCTTACTCTCCTCAGCTCCCTGAGGGAGAGAGAGAGAGACAGAGACAGAGAGAGAGATCCCTGACCTCTGAGTCTCTGCCTCCACCGCTGGCTGGTGCCAACTCACGCGCCATCCCACTTCCAGCCATCACCCCCACGCCTGCCCCGGGGCCAGCCCCACCACAGAGAGGCCGGTTGGTTCCTGCTCACCTCTGTGCCGTCCCTTCCCGACCTGACCCCAGTGCAGGGGATAAGCTTCAGACAAGTCTTTCCATGTCCCTCTGCATGACAATAGACTTCCTCCCCTCTCCCATTCCACAGGCCCACCCACGCGGAACATCCACCTTTGTCATTAGCTCAGGAGAGGATGCAAGATGAGAATCTCTGCTATTGTGTGGGGAGACTCAGTTTCCCGGGTTTCCCCCATGGACACATGTTCTTCAGCTGGGTCTGATTTTCTCCAGACAAGCTGTCTTGGGAAGGATTTGGCCAGCCCTAAGAACCTGAAGGGAAAGGGCGGAGGGGGGTTCTCTCTCTGCCCCCGACAGCCCCGAGCTGGGTCGGTCCCTCAGACCTGGCCAGGGGCAGCCCATCCCCCGGCGCCCTTCCCCGGGGCATCCAAGGGCAGGCCCGGCGCCAGCCCCACCCCGCTCGCCACTGCCCGACCATCGTCCTCCCTCGGGGGGCCTGGGCAGGACAGGGACCCGGGTGTGGGAGGCCTCCAGATCTCAGGCCTGGCACACCGTTTACCAGGCTGCTTCCTCCTCTGACGGGGGCCCAGCACACGCCCCAGGAGACTTGGCAGCCGCCCCCAGGGCTCTATCCTCTGGAACTCGTCCCCTTGGAAGGGGCCTGGCCCAGGTGCCAGGTTCGGCGGGTGGTCCAGCCTTCTTTGGAGAAAGCAGGCAAGCCGAACCAGGCTTGCAGTGGCCCTGGCGTGATACCTGCCACCTCAGGCGGAGGGCCTCCCGCGTGCCCTCCATGGCGGGTTTCTCCCCGGAGCCGTGGCCTGGGCACTAGGAAGGCCGGGCCTCCCCGACTCCCGGGAGGAGGGGCTAGCCCAGTTGCGCCCTGGCACCCAAACCCTCTGGTGCCATCTGCCTGTCTCGGCACTTCTGACTCCACAGAGCCTTTCCTACATCTGGGCTGCATGCCGTGGCAAAGTACAGGCGTGGGGTGAGGCCATGGCTTTGTCTTTCCAGGAAAAAATGAGCCCCTGGCCGAAGCAGCAGGCCCAGGCAGAGCCTTGAGTTTGAAGCCCGGTAGGTCTGTGGCCCTCAGGGCCAGAGAAATGCTGTCAAGGCAGGGAAGCGGCCTGCAAGCTGAGTGGGAGTGGGGGAGGGGAGGGAGACAGCTGAAGCCGAGTCCAGAAGGGCGGCGATGGAAGAGCTGCAGCTGGGTCAGAGCCTGGAGGGAGGGCGGGGCCTTCACTGAGGACCCCCCCGCCCCCCGAGGCCAGCCCTAGGCCCCGGCGGTCGCGCATGCGCCCTTGGCCTGTGCGGTGTGTGGGGGCTTGAACCCAAGCCCGCAGGGCTCCCGGAGCGGCCAGAGAAAGAAGGGCCCATGGAGAGGTAGGCGAGGTGGGCAGGGGGCGCCACCTTACTCTCCTCAGCTCCCTGAGGGAGAGAGAGAGAGACAGAGACAGAGAGAGAGATCCCTGACCTCTGAGTCTCTGCCTCCACCGCTGGCTGGTGCCAACTCACGCGCCATCCCACTTCCAGCCATCACCCCCACGCCTGCCCCGGGGCCAGCCCCACCACAGAGAGGCCGGTTGGTTCCTGCTCACCTCTGTGCCGTCCCTTCCCGACCTGACCCCAGTGCAGGGGATAAGCTTCAGACAAGTCTTTCCATGTCCCTCTGCATGACAATAGACTTCCTCCCCTCTCCCATTCCACAGGCCCACCCACCCGGGACATCCACCTTTGTCATTAGCTCAGGAGAGGATGCAAGATGAGAATCTCTGCTATTGTGTGGGGAGACTCAGTTTCCCGGGTTTCCCCCATGGACACATGTTCTTCAGCTGGGTCTGATTTTCTCCAGACAAGCTGTCTTGGGAAGGATTTGGCCAGCCCTAAGAACCTGAAGGGAAAGGGCGGAGGGGGGTTCTCTCTCTGCCCCCGACAGCCCCGAGCTGGGTCGGTCCCTCAGACCTGGCCAGGGGCAGCCCATCCCCCGGCGCCCTTCCCCGGGGCATCCAAGGGCAGGCCCGGCGCCAGCCCCACCACGCTCGCCACTGCCCGACCATCGTCCTCCCTCGGGGGGCCTGGGCAGGACAGGGACCCGGGTGTGGGAGGCCTCCAGATCTCAGGCCTGGCACACCGTTTACCAGGCTGCTTCCTCCTCTGACGGGGGCCCAGCACACGCCCCAGGAGACTTGGCAGCCGCCCCCAGGGCTCTATCCTCTGGAACTCGTCCCCTTGGAAGGGGCCTGGCCCAGGTGCCAGGTTCGGCTGGTCGGCCAGCCTCCTTTGGAGAAAGCAGGCAAGCCGAGCCAGGCTTGCAGTGGCCCTGGCGTGACACCTGCCACCTCAGGCGGAGGGCCTCCCGCGTCCCCTCCATGGCGGGTTTCTCCCCGGAGCCGTGGCCTGGGCACTAGGAAGGCCGGGCCTCCCCGACTCCCGGGAGGAGGGGCTAGCCCAGTTGCGCGCTGGCCCCCAAACCCTCTGGTGCCATCTGCCTGTCTCGGCACTTCTGACTCCACACAGCCTTTCCTACATCTGGGCTGCCTGCCGTGGCAAAGTGCAGGCGTGGGGTGAGGCCATGGCTTTGTCTTTCCAGGAAAAAATGAGCCCCTGGCCGAAGCAGCAGGCCCAGGCAGAGCCTTGAGCTTGAAGCCCAGTAGGTCTGTGGCCCTCAGGGCCAGAGCAATGCTGTCAAGGCAGGGAAGCGGCCTGCAAGCTGAGTGGGAGTGGGGGAGGGGAGGGAGACAGCTGAAGCCGAGTCCAGAAGGGCGGCGATGGAAGAGCTGCAGCTGGGTCAGAGCCTGGAGGGAGGGCGGGGCCTTCACTGAGGACCCCCCGCCCCCCGAGGCCAGCCCTAGGCCCCGGCGGTCGCGCATGCGCCCTTGGCCTGTGCGGTGTGTGGGGGCTTGAACCCAAGCCCGCAGGGCTCCCGGAGCGGCCAGAGAAAGAAGGGCCCGTGGAGAGGTAGGCGAGGTGGGCAGGGGGCGCCACCTTACTCTCCTCAGCTCCCTGAGGGAGAGAGAGAGAGACAGAGACAGAGAGAGAGATCCCTGACCTCTGAGTCTCTGCCTCCACCGCTGGCTGGTGCCAACTCACGCGCCATCCCACTTCCAGCCATCACCCCCACGCCTGCCCCGGGGCCAGCCCCACCACAGAGAGGCCGGTTGGTTCCTGCTCACCTCTGTGCCGTCCCTTCCCGACCTGACCCCAGTGCAGGGGATAAGCTTCAGACAAGTCTTTCCATGTCCCTCTGCATGACAATAGACTTCCTCCCCTCTCCCATTCCACAGGCCCACCCACCCGGGACATCCACCTTTGTCATTAGCTCAGGAGAGGATGCAAGATGAGAATCTCTGCTATTGTGTGGGGAGACTCAGTTTCCCGGGTTTCCCCCATGGACACATGTTCTTCAGCTGGGTCTGATTTTCTCCAGACAAGCTGTCTTGGGAAGGATTTGGCCAGCCCTAAGAACCTGAAGGGAAAGGGCGGAGGGGGGTTCTCTCTCTGCCCCCGACAGCCCCGAGCTGGGTCGGTCCCTCAGACCTGGCCAGGGGCAGCCCATCCCCCGGCGCCCTTCCCCGGGGCATCCAAGGGCAGGCCCGGCGCCAGCCCCACCACGCTCGCCACTGCCCGACCATCGTCCTCCCTCGGGGGGCCTGGGCAGGACAGGGACCCGGGTGTGGGAGGCCTCCAGATCTCAGGCCTGGCACACCGTTTACCAGGCTGCTTCCTCCTCTGACGGGGGCCCAGCACACGCCCCAGGAGACTTGGCAGCCGCCCCCAGGGCTCTATCCTCTGGAACTCGTCCCCTTGGAAGGGGCCTGGCCCAGGTGCCAGGTTCGGCTGGTCGGCCAGCCTCCTTTGGAGAAAGCAGGCAAGCCGAGCCAGGCTTGCAGTGGCCCTGGCGTGACACCTGCCACCTCAGGCAGAGGGCCTCCCGCGTGCCCTCCATGGCGGGTTTCTCCCCGGAGCCGTGGCCTGGGCACTAGGAAGGCCGGGCCTCCCCGACTCCCGGGAGGAGGGGCTAGCCCAGTTGCGCGCTGGCCCCCAAACCCTCTGGTGCCATCTGCCTGTCTCGGCACTTCTGACTCCACAGAGCCTTTCCTACATCTGGGCTGCCTGCCGTGGCAAAGTGCAGGCGTGGGGTGAGGCCATGGCTTTGTCTTTCCAGGAAAAAATGAGCCCCTGGCCGAAGCAGCAGGCCCAGGCAGAGCCTTGAGCTTGAAGCCCAGTAGGTCTGTGGCCCTCAGGGCCAGAGCAATGCTGTCAAGGCAGGGAAGCGGCCTGCAAGCTGAGTGGGAGTGGGGGAGGGGAGGGAGACAGCTGAAGCCGAGTCCAGAAGGGCGGCGATGGAAGAGCTGCAGCTGGGTCAGAGCCTGGAGGGAGGGCGGGGCCTTCACTGAGGACCCCCCCGCCCCCCGAGGCCAGCCCTAGGCCCCGGCGGTCGCGCATGCGCCCTTGGCCTGTGCGGTGTGTGGGGGCTTGAACCCAAGCCCGCAGGGCTCCCGGAGCGGCCAGAGAAAGAAGGGCCCATGGAGAGGTAGGCGAGGTGGGCAGGGGGCGCCACCTTACTCTCCTCAGCTCCCTGAGGGAGAGAGAGAGAGACAGAGACAGAGAGAGAGATCCCTGACCTCTGAGTCTCTGCCTCCACCGCTGGCTGGTGCCAACTCACGCGCCATCCCACTTCCAGCCATCACCCCCACGCCTGCCCCGGGGCCAGCCCCACCACAGAGAGGCCGGTTGGTTCCTGCTCACCTCTGTGCCGTCCCTTCCCGACCTGACCCCAGTGCAGGGGATAAGCTTCAGACAAGTCTTTCCATGTCCCTCTGCATGACAATAGACTTCCTCCCCTCTCCCATTCCACAGGCCCACCCACCCGGGACATCCACCTTTGTCATTAGCTCAGGAGAGGATGCAAGATGAGAATCTCTGCTATTGTGTGGGGAGACTCAGTTTCCCGGGTTTCCCCCATGGACACATGTTCTTCAGCTGGGTCTGATTTTCTCCAGACAAGCTGTCTTGGGAAGGATTTGGCCAGCCCTAAGAACCTGAAGGGAAAGGGCGGAGGGGGGTTCTCTCTCTGCCCCCGACAGCCCCGAGCTGGGTCGGTCCCTCAGACCTGGCCAGGGGCAGCCCATCCCCCGGCGCCCTTCCCCGGGGCATCCAAGGGCAGGCCCGGCGCCAGCCCCACCACGCTCGCCACTGCCCGACCATCGTCCTCCCTCGGGGGGCCTGGGCAGGACAGGGACCCGGGTGTGGGAGGCCTCCAGATCTCAGGCCTGGCACACCGTTTACCAGGCTGCTTCCTCCTCTGACGGGGGCCCAGCACACGCCCCAGGAGACTTGGCAGCCGCCCCCAGGGCTCTATCCTCTGGAACTCGTCCCCTTGGAAGGGGCCTGGCCCAGGTGCCAGGTTCGGCTGGTCGGCCAGCCTCCTTTGGAGAAAGCAGGCAAGCCGAGCCAGGCTTGCAGTGGCCCTGGCGTGACACCTGCCACCTCAGGCAGAGGGCCTCCCGCGTGCCCTCCATGGCGGGTTTCTCCCCGGAGCCGTGGCCTGGGCACTAGGAAGGCCGGGCCTCCCCGACTCCCGGGAGGAGGGGCTAGCCCAGTTGCGCGCTGGCCCCCAAACCCTCTGGTGCCATCTGCCTGTCTCGGCACTTCTGACTCCACAGAGCCTTTCCTACATCTGGGCTGCCTGCCGTGGCAAAGTGCAGGCGTGGGGTGAGGCCATGGCTTTGTCTTTCCAGGAAAAAATGAGCCCCTGGCCGAAGCAGCAGGCCCAGGCAGAGCCTTGAGCTTGAAGCCCAGTAGGTCTGTGGCCCTCAGGGCCAGAGCAATGCTGTCAAGGCAGGGAAGCGGCCTGCAAGCTGAGTGGGAGTGGGGGAGGGGAGGGAGACAGCTGAAGCCGAGTCCAGAAGGGCGGCGATGGAAGAGCTGCAGCTGGGTCAGAGCCTGGAGGGAGGGCGGGGCCTTCACTGAGGACCCCCCCGCCCCCCGAGGCCAGCCCTAGGCCCCGGCGGTCGCGCATGCGCCCTTGGCCTGTGCGGTGTGTGGGGGCTTGAACCCAAGCCCGCAGGGCTCCCGGAGCGGCCAGAGAAAGAAGGGCCCATGGAGAGGTAGGCGAGGTGGGCAGGGGGCGCCACCTTACTCTCCTCAGCTCCCTGAGGGAGAGAGAGAGAGACAGAGACAGAGAGAGAGATCCCTGACCTCTGAGTCTCTGCCTCCACCGCTGGCTGGTGCCAACTCACGCGCCATCCCACTTCCAGCCATCACCCCCACGCCTGCCCCGGGGCCAGCCCCACCACAGAGAGGCCGGTTGGTTCCTGCTCACCTCTGTGCCGTCCCTTCCCGACCTGACCCCAGTGCAGGGGATAAGCTTCAGACAAGTCTTTCCATGTCCCTCTGCATGACAATAGACTTCCTCCCCTCTCCCATTCCACAGGCCCACCCACCCGGGACATCCACCTTTGTCATTAGCTCAGGAGAGGATGCAAGATGAGAATCTCTGCTATTGTGTGGGGAGACTCAGTTTCCCGGGTTTCCCCCATGGACACATGTTCTTCAGCTGGGTCTGATTTTCTCCAGACAAGCTGTCTTGGGAAGGATTTGGCCAGCCCTAAGAACCTGAAGGGAAAGGGCGGAGGGGGGTTCTCTCTCTGCCCCCGACAGCCCCGAGCTGGGTCGGTCCCTCAGACCTGGCCAGGGGCAGCCCATCCCCCGGCGCCCTTCCCCGGGGCATCCAAGGGCAGGCCCGGCGCCAGCCCCACCACGCTCGCCACTGCCCGACCATCGTCCTCCCTCGGGGGGCCTGGGCAGGACAGGGACCCGGGTGTGGGAGGCCTCCAGATCTCAGGCCTGGCACACCGTTTACCAGGCTGCTTCCTCCTCTGACGGGGGCCCAGCACACGCCCCAGGAGACTTGGCAGCCGCCCCCAGGGCTCTAGCCTCTGGAACTCGTCCCCTTGGAAGGGGCCTGGCCCAGGTGCCAGGTTCGGCTGGTCGGCCAGCCTCCTTTGGAGAAAGCAGGCAAGCCGAGCCAGGCTTGCAGTGGCCCTGGCGTGACACCTGCCACCTCAGGCAGAGGGCCTCCCGCGTGCCCTCCATGGCGGGTTTCTCCCCGGAGCCGTGGCCTGGGCACTAGGAAGGCCGGGCCTCCCCGACTCCCGGGAGGAGGGGCTAGCCCAGTTGCGCGCTGGCCCCCAAACCCTCTGGTGCCATCTGCCTGTCTCGGCACTTCTGACTCCACACAGCCTTTCCTACATCTGGGCTGCCTGCCGTGGCAAAGTGCAGGCGTGGGGTGAGGCCATGGCTTTGTCTTTCCAGGAAAAAATGAGCCCCTGGCCGAAGCAGCAGGCCCAGGCAGAGCCTTGAGCTTGAAGCCCAGTAGGTCTGTGGCCCTCAGGGCCAGAGCAATGCTGTCAAGGCAGGGAAGCGGCCTGCAAGCTGAGTGGGAGTGGGGGAGGGGAGGGAGACAGCTGAAGCCGAGTCCAGAAGGGCGGCGATGGAAGAGCTGCAGCTGGGTCAGAGCCTGGAGGGAGGGCGGGGCCTTCACTGAGGACCCCCCCGCCCCCCGAGGCCAGCCCTAGGCCCCGGCGGTCGCGCATGCGCCCTTGGCCTGTGCGGTGTGTGGGGGCTTGAACCCAAGCCCGCAGGGCTCCCGGAGCGGCCAGAGAAAGAAGGGCCCATGGAGAGGTAGGCGAGGTGGGCAGGGGGCGCCACCTTACTCTCCTCAGCTCCCTGAGGGAGAGAGAGAGAGACAGAGACAGAGAGAGAGATCCCTGACCTCTGAGTCTCTGCCTCCACCGCTGGCTGGTGCCAACTCACGCGCCATCCCACTTCCAGCCATCACCCCCACGCCTGCCCCGGGGCCAGCCCCACCACAGAGAGGCCGGTTGGTTCCTGCTCACCTCTGTGCCGTCCCTTCCCGACCTGACCCCAGTGCAGGGGATAAGCTTCAGACAAGTCTTTCCATGTCCCTCTGCATGACAATAGACTTCCTCCCCTCTCCCATTCCACAGGCCCACCCACCCGGGACATCCACCTTTGTCATTAGCTCAGGAGAGGATGCAAGATGAGAATCTCTGCTATTGTGTGGGGAGACTCAGTTTCCCGGGTTTCCCCCATGGACACATGTTCTTCAGCTGGGTCTGATTTTCTCCAGACAAGCTGTCTTGGGAAGGATTTGGCCAGCCCTAAGAACCTGAAGGGAAAGGGCGGAGGGGGGTTCTCTCTCTGCCCCCGACAGCCCCGAGCTGGGTCGGTCCCTCAGACCTGGCCAGGGGCAGCCCATCCCCCGGCGCCCTTCCCCGGGGCATCCAAGGGCAGGCCGGGCGCCAGCCCCACCACGCTCGCCACTGCCCGACCATCGTCCTCCCTCGGGGGGCCTGGGCAGGACAGGGACCCGGGTGTGGGAGGCCTCCAGATCTCAGGCCTGGCACACCGTTTACCAGGCTGCTTCCTCCTCTGACGGGGGCCCAGCACACGCCCCAGGAGACTTGGCAGCCGCCCCCAGGGCTCTATCCTCTGGAACTCGTCCCCTTGGAAGGGGCCTGGCCCAGGTGCCAGGTTCGGCTGGTCGGCCAGCCTCCTTTGGAGAAAGCAGGCAAGCCGAGCCAGGCTTGCAGTGGCCCTGGCGTGACACCTGCCACCTCAGGCAGAGGGCCTCCCGCGTGCCCTCCATGGCGGGTTTCTCCCCGGAGCCGTGGCCTGGGCACTAGGAAGGCCGGGCCTCCCCGACTCCCGGGAGGAGGGGCTAGCCCAGTTGCGCGCTGGCCCCCAAACCCTCTGGTGCCATCTGCCTGTCTCGGCACTTCTGACTCCACAGAGCCTTTCCTACATCTGGGCTGCCTGCCGTGGCAAAGTGCAGGCGTGGGGTGAGGCCATGGCTTTGTCTTTCCAGGAAAAAATGAGCCCCTGGCCGAAGCAGCAGGCCCAGGCAGAGCCTTGAGCTTGAAGCCCAGTAGGTCTGTGGCCCTCAGGGCCAGAGCAATGCTGTCAAGGCAGGGAAGCGGCCTGCAAGCTGAGTGGGAGTGGGGGAGGGGAGGGAGACAGCTGAAGCCGAGTCCAGAAGGGCGGCGATGGAAGAGCTGCAGCTGGGTCAGAGCCTGGAGGGAGGGCGGGGCCTTCACTGAGGACCCCCCCGCCCCCCGAGGCCAGCCCTAGGCCCCGGCGGTCGCGCATGCGCCCTTGGCCTGTGCGGTGTGTGGGGGCTTGAACCCAAGCCCGCAGGGCTCCCGGAGCGGCCAGAGAAAGAAGGGCCCATGGAGAGGTAGGCGAGGTGGGCAGGGGGCGCCACCTTACTCTCCTCAGCTCCCTGAGGGAGAGAGAGAGAGACAGAGACAGAGAGAGAGATCCCTGACCTCTGAGTCTCTGCCTCCACCGCTGGCTGGTGCCAACTCACGCGCCATCCCACTTCCAGCCATCACCCCCACGCCTGCCCCGGGGCCAGCCCCACCACAGAGAGGCCGGTTGGTTCCTGCTCACCTCTGTGCCGTCCCTTCCCGACCTGACCCCAGTGCAGGGGATAAGCTTCAGACAAGTCTTTCCATGTCCCTCTGCATGACAATAGACTTCCTCCCCTCTCCCATTCCACAGGCCCACCCACCCGGGACATCCACCTTTGTCATTAGCTCAGGAGAGGATGCAAGATGAGAATCTCTGCTATTGTGTGGGGAGACTCAGTTTCCCGGGTTTCCCCCATGGACACATGTTCTTCAGCTGGGTCTGATTTTCTCCAGACAAGCTGTCTTGGGAAGGATTTGGCCAGCCCTAAGAACCTGAAGGGAAAGGGCGGAGGGGGGTTCTCTCTCTGCCCCCGACAGCCCCGAGCTGGGTCGGTCCCTCAGACCTGGCCAGGGGCAGCCCATCCCCCGGCGCCCTTCCCCGGGGCATCCAAGGGCAGGCCCGGCGCCAGCCCCACCCCGCTCGCCACTGCCCGACCATCGTCCTCCCTCGGGGGGCCTGGGCAGGACAGGGACCCGGGTGTGGGAGGCCTCCAGATCTCAGGCCTGGCACACCGTTTACCAGGCTGCTTCCTCCTCTGACGGGGGCCCAGCACACGCCCCAGGAGACTTGGCAGCCGCCCCCAGGGCTCTATCCTCTGGAACTCGTCCCCTTGGAAGGGGCCTGGCCCAGGTGCCAGGTTCGGCTGGTCGGCCAGCCTCCTTTGGAGAAAGCAGGCAAGCCGAGCCAGGCTTGCAGTGGCCCTGGCGTGACACCTGCCACCTCAGGCAGAGGGCCTCCCGCGTGCCCTCCATGGCGGGTTTCTCCCCGGAGCCGTGGCCTGGGCACTAGGAAGGCCGGGCCTCCCCGACGCCCGGGAGGAGGGGCTAGCCCAGTTGCGCCCTGGCCCCCAAACCCTCTGGTGCCATCTGCCTGTCTCGGCACTTCTGACTCCACAGAGCCTTTCCTACATCTGGGCTGCCTGCCGTGGCAAAGTGCAGGCGTGGGGTGAGGCCATGGCTTTGTCTTTCCAGGAAAAAATGAGCCCCTGGCCGAAGCAGCAGGCCCAGGCAGAGCCTTGAGCTTGAAGCCCAGTAGGTCTGTGGCCCTCAGGGCCAGAGCAATGCTGTCAAGGCAGGGAAGCGGCCTGCAAGCTGAGTGGGAGTGGGGGAGGGGAGGGAGACAGCTGAAGCCGAGTCCAGAAGGGCGGCGATGGAAGAGCTGCAGCTGGGTCAGAGCCTGGAGGGAGGGCGGGGCCTTCACTGAGGACCCCCCCGCCCCCCGAGGCCAGCCCTAGGCCCCGGCGGTCGCGCATGCGCCCTTGGCCTGTGCGGTGTGTGGGGGCTTGAACCCAAGCCCGCAGGGCTCCCGGAGCGGCCAGAGAAAGAAGGGCCCATGGAGAGGTAGGCGAGGTGGGCAGGGGGCGCCACCTTACTCTCCTCAGCTCCCTGAGGGAGAGAGAGAGAGACAGAGACAGAGAGAGAGATCCCTGACCTCTGAGTCTCTGCCTCCACCGCTGGCTGGTGCCAACTCACGCGCCATCCCACTTCCAGCCATCACCCCCACGCCTGCCCCGGGGCCAGCCCCACCACAGAGAGGCCGGTTGGTTCCTGCTCACCTCTGTGCCGTCCCTTCCCGACCTGACCCCAGTGCAGGGGATAAGCTTCAGACAAGTCTTTCCATGTCCCTCTGCATGACAATAGACTTCCTCCCCTCTCCCATTCCACAGGCCCACCCACCCGGGACATCCACCTTTGTCATTAGCTCAGGAGAGGATGCAAGATGAGAATCTCTGCTATTGTGTGGGGAGACTCAGTTTCCCGGGTTTCCCCTTTGGGTCTTGGTGTTACAGCAAGTGCCTAGTCCGGCTGCTCCTAGGACCAAGACACATCTCCAAGTTGAAACAAATTATCTTTCTCTGTATTTTCGTAAAACAGCTGTATTGAGATATCGCTCACATGCCGTGTAAGCCACCCATTTAAAGTGTACAAATAAATGGCTTGTAGTAAACTCACAGAGTTGGGCAACCATCACCACAACAGTGGAACATTTTCGTCACCTCAGAATGAAATCCTGGACCCATTAGCAGTCACTCCCCCTTCCCCCATCGCCGCAGCCCTAGACAACCACTCCTCTACTTTTTCTCTCTCTCGATTTGTCTATTTTGGACCTCTTATATACACAGAATAGTACAATGTGTGTTCTTTTGTGATAGCTCCTTTAATATGTCATGTTTTCAAGGTTCATCCTTGATTGTAGTGTATCGGTAATTCTTTCTGTTTTGTGCCAAATGATTTTCCGTTGCATAGATATACTGTATTTTATTGATCCATTCATCGGTTGAGGGACATTGGAGTTGTCTCCACCTTTTGGCTATTATAATAATGATGCTATGAACATTCACGTACAAGCTTTCATGTTTTCATGTCTGTTGGGTACACACCTAGAGTGGAACTGCTGGGTCATGTGAAAACTCTCTAAATTTTGAAGAATTGCTAGACTATTTTCCATCTTTATTCCTGCCAATAATGTATGAGGATCCCAGTTTCTACCTATCCTTGACAAGACGTCTTAATATCTATATTTTTAATTTACAACCATCCTAGTGGATGGGAAATGATACTTATTGATTGTGGTTTTGATTGCATTTTCTTCCTGGATAATGGTGTTGAACGTTTTTCATGTCTTTATTGGCCATTTGTATATCTTCTTTGGAGAAATATCTGCTCAGCTCCTTTCCCCATTTTTAAATTGGGTTATTAGTTTCTTTATTATTGAGTTGTAAGCATTCACTCTATCTTCTATTTGCAAGTAGCTTGTTATATATATGGTGAGCTGGTATTGTGTCCCATTCAGCAGGCTGTCTTCTCACTTTCTTGATACTGCCTTTTGATACACACAAATTTTTAATTTTGATGAAGTCCAATTTGTTTATTTTTTATTCGTGTGTTTTTGATGTCCTATCTAAGATATCATCACCTAACTCAAGGTCAAAAGTTATATTCCTAGGGCCGGCCCAGTGGCGCAAGCGGTTAAGTGCCCGTGCTCTGCTGCGGCAGCCCAGGGTTCGCTGGTTCGGATCCCGGGCGGGCACCGACGCACCGCTTGTTAAGCCATGCTGTGGCGGCGTCCCACATAAAGTAGAGGAAGATAATGGATGTTAGCCCAGGGCCAGTCTTCTTTAGCAAAAAAGAGGAGGATTGGCATTGGGTGTTAGCTCAGGGCTGGTCCTCCTCACAAAAAAAAATAAATAAAATAAAAGTTTTATTCCTGTTATGAGAGGTTCGGGGATTCGATCGGAGATGTGAAAGACACTTTCCACTCCAAACAAATGGACTGAAGGTATATTTTATTATATAGAGGATAGTAAAGGTGACAGTCTGCAAACAGATCAAATAGGTCAAATATTAAGAGGGAAAAAACATCAGCTCGATTGGAAAGGGAAAACACCCACATCGGCTGAAGAGAAATGACACAAATCAACCGGAAAGAGAAACACCAGGTTGACCGAAAAGAGAACACATCAAATCAATTACTTCATATCAAATCAGTTACTCACAACATCCACGCCCCACTGCCGGGAGAGCCCTGTCAATCGACGCGGCTGGGCAAGGATCACACGTCCTGGGCAAGGTGTCCCTTCCACAGGTGGAACTCTCACCAGGTCTCAGCTTCCAGCAGTTTATATAAGCAGTTACAGAGTTTACAGAGCAAGCATCTAGTGTTCCCATGCCCAAAACAGTTATCAGTGGCATACGTGCACTGAGCCCCTTGGCTAAAGTCCCAGCCCAGTGGTTGTGTACGTGCATTGTTTTCTTTGGTTATCATCTTAGCCCGGCACAGATGGCCAGTCCATCCCGTGCTACCACGCTCCAAGAGCCTTGAACTGTTACAACTTGCAACTCCCTCCATGGGAGAAAGGCCAGTTCCCGGGAAAAGGCCAGTTCCCACCACACAGAAAGCAGCTTTGTATTTCTTTGTGTGCTGGTGGCTATAGGTCAATGGAGCGGCCAAACATGGCTGTACTCATGTCAAGACAATTCCCATGTGTTTTCTTGTAAGAGTTGTATAGTTTTGTCTCATATTTAGCTGTTGGATCTATTTTGAGTTCATTTTTGTAAGTACTGTAAGCAAGGAGTCCAACTTCTTTGCGTGTGAAAATCCAGTTGTTTCAATACCATTTGTGGACAACACTGTTCTTTCCCCATTGAATTGTCTTTTCACTCATCAAAAATCAATTGACTGTAAATATGTAGGTTGATTTCTGGACTCTCAATTCTATTCCGTTGGTCTGTATGTCTATTTTTTATGACAGCACCACGCTGTATTCATTATGGTAGCTTTGTAATAATTTTTGAAATTGGGAAGTGTGAATACTCCATCTTTGAACTTCTTTCTCAAGATTGTTGTGGCTCTTGTGGCTCCCTTGCATTTCCACATGAATTTTAGCCTTGGCTTGTCAGTTTCTGCAAAAACAGGCAGCTGGGAGTTTGCTTGGAATTCCACTGAATCTCTAGTTCTATTTGTGGAGTATTGCCACCTTAATAGTATCAAGTCTTCGCATACATGAAGATGAAATGTCTTTCCATTTATTTTGGTCTTCATTAATTGCTTCCAATAATGTTTTGTATCTTTCATTGTACAACTCTTGTACTTCTTATGATAAATTTATTTCTAATTATTTCATTGTTTTGGATGCTATTGTAAATTAACATATTTTCTTACTTATATTGTCAGATTTTCCTTTGCTAGTATATAGAAATAAAATTGATATTTTAAAACTTGACATATGATATTATATTAGTTTCAGGCATATAAAATAATGATTCTATATATGTATATATTACCAAAGATCAACACAATAAGTCTGGTTAACATCCATCACCTCACATAGTTACAGATTTTTTTCTTGTTATCAGAACTTTTAAAATCTGCTCTCTTAGCATCTCTCAGATGTACAATACAATATTGCTAACTATAGTCACCATGTTTTTTGTTATATTTCCAGGACTCATTTATTTTCTAAGTGGAAGTTTATACCTTTTGACCCCTTCATTCATTTGCCCAACCCCCACCCCCTGCCTCTGGCGACCACCAAGCTGTTCCCTGTATCTGTTAGCTCAGTTTTTGTTTTTTTTTTTAATTTTAGATTCGCCATTTAAGTGAGATCATATGGTATTTGTCTTTCTCTCTCTGACTTATTTCACTTAGCATAATGCCCGTCTATGTTGTTGCAAGTGGCAGGATTTCTTTCCTTTTTATGGCTGAATAAGATTCTGTTATATATATATACTTACACCACATCTTCTTTACCCGTTCATCCATCAAAGGACACTAGGTTGCTTACCGTGTCTTCACTATTGTAAATAAATGCTGCAATGAACAGTGGGGTGCAGATATCTTTTTGTGTTAGTGTTTTTATTTCCTTTGGATAAATATTCATAAGTGGAATTGCTGGATCATATGGTAGTTCTATTTTTAATTTTTTGAGGAATCTGCATATTCTTTCTCATAGTGGCTGCACCAATTTATATTCCTATACAATGGATTTTTTAAATTAATCTTGTATCCGGCAGCTTTGTTAATCTCATTTCTTAGTTCCAATAGTTTTTCCATGTATTCTCTGTGATTTCCTCTATATGTGGTCACATCATTTGAGAATTGAGATAGTTTTACTTCATCCCCTCCAATCTAGATACCTTTTACATCATTTTCTTGCCTAATTGACCTGGCTAAAACCTCCAGTAAAATGTAGCATAGAATTGGCAAGAGTGGCCAATGCTCATCTTGTTCTTGACCTCAGGGGTGGCATTTCCAGTCTTTCCCCACTGACTATGACGTCGGTGAGCTGTGGACTGTTCACAGATGCCCTGGACGAGGCTCAAGATATTCCCATCTGTTTCTAGTTTCTTGAGTGTTTCTATCACGAAAGGGTGTTGGATTTTGTCATATGGTTTTTCTGCACCTAGTGGATATTAGCTTTTGCAGCAGCTTTTAAACCATGAAATCGTCTTCCCTCCCCTCTTCCTCCATCTTTCTCCCTCACACAAACACACAGAACCTCTCTGGAGGCAAACCAGAACCCACATATTAAATACTTGCTGAAAGCCAGTCGAATGACTAGTCTAGACCTCTTGATCCCATCATCCCTGCCCTGGCTGCTGTGTAACTGGGAGGTGGGCCCACTCCAAACAGGTGACGACAGAAATTCACATACTCATGATAATTCCGAGGGTGGTGGCTCCCTCTGGATTGCATTCTCCGTCGTGTTCTCTTCTCTTTACTGACTGTAGAGTGAAAATATTTAGCATGAAGGGAGAGGATTGTGCAGGAAAGAGCATATATCAATTGTGTGTGCTGAAAGGTAACAATAAATAGGCAAAAAACTTGACTTCTTCAAGAAATGTGTTAAAGGAAATATGACATATTCTCTACAGACCTTCCTGGCGTGGAAGCCCACATTCTGAAAATACGGTGTCTGGTTAATTTTCTGAGGCCTCGTGTATCACTTTTCTCTTGCAGGAGTCTGGGTGCTGACCCTGTTGTCGGCCGGCCTCACGAGGGTGAACTTTCTGTTCCATATTTTGCCCGGTTTCAGGTAAGAGGCCTTTGGGGTCATTTGCATGTCTTCAGCAGGAAAGCGTCAGCCACGCTTTCTCAGAATTATCAGGAAGTGCCGGCAGAGCCCGACATGCAGTACGAGGTCTGGATTGGACAGACACTTCGTCTGCAAACTTCCTATGGCACTGAGTTTCTGAAGCCCTTAAAGAACAGTGATTCTAAAGTGGAAAAAGGAAGGACAAAGGCATTTCAGCATTGTGTTTGTCAGAGTTCTCCAGAAAATAACCAACAGGATACATATGCATGTGCACACATACACACACACACACACACACACACACACAGATGTGTGTATATGTATGTGTAGAGAGAGAGAGAGAGACTGATTTTAATATATTGGCTCATGTGCTCATGAGGGCTGGCAAGTCCAAAATCTGTAGACCAGGCTTGCAGACTAGAAAGTCAGGCAGATGTCTAGATGCTGGAGTCTCGAGGCAGATTTTCTTCTTTGGGAAACCTCAGTGTTTGCTCTGAAGGCCCTCAGCTGATGAGGCCCACCCAAATTATTGACAGTAATCTCTTTTACTTGAAGTCAACTAATTGTACGTGTTAACCACATCTACAGAATACCTTCACAGCAAGACGCGATTAAATATCCAGTTTGATTAAACAGCTGCATACTATGGCCTGGTCGGGTTGACACACAAGACTAACCATCAGAGCCCACGCTCCCTCAACTTGGCGCCCACTCACATCTCCTTTAGCCGCATTTAATCTCCAAATAAGGACAGGAAGAAAGTCATTCTTCCCTCTAACATGGTACCCCTCTCCTGTGGACAACTCAAAACACAAATACTCTCCCCAAGGAGGACGCAAATTTCTTGGGTGATGTGCACTCCTTTCCTTGATATCCTATGACTTAAATACTATCATGTGAAGTTAACTGTTATTGATACATCTAGTTACATATGATGTTCTGTGATAAGAAGATAAGGAACAGAAGAAAAAAATTTATTTGATACATGCACACTGTCTACAGTCTGGGAAGGCTTCCTGGAAGGCTTCTTGGATCCTTGGGCTGGGGCTTCTCTGGAGGGCAGCGGGGTGTTTTCTGTTTTTGGAAAGGCACGTGGAAAGGCAGTCATGTTGCTGAACATTTGTCCTCTTGAAGCACCAGTGCCCGCTCTAAAACAAGCTTCAGAGCTAGTGCCAGCTCCACCACCAGCTCCACAGCTAGCACCGCCTTCAGTGTCAGACATCACACCAGCTCTAGTACCAAATCTGAAGTTCGAGCCATTTCTTGCCCATGCCCAAGAGCTAGATGTAGTACCAGCCACAGAGCTAGTGCCAACTCCAGAAAATGGTCAAAAGCTGGGGCCTGGTCCAACACCAGCTCCAGCAGCAGCTCAAGAGCTTGAGTGTTCTCTGGAGCCAGCTCTAGCCAGGCTCCTGACTCAGAGCCATTTTCAGGACCAGCTTCAGCACCCAAGCCACTGCACGAACCAGTTCTATTACCAGCTCCAGAACTAGAGCCAGTGATAGGTCTATAGCCAGAGCTAGCCCCAACACCAGCTCTACCAACAGCTCTAGCACCAGAGTTGGGGCCAGCTCCATAGCTAGAGCTAACCCCAGCTCCCACAGTTGCACAAACTCCTGAGATAGAGCAAGCTCCACCTTCAGCTCCAGTGCTAGTTGCAGGGTCAGGGCCGGGGTTCTCTCATGAGCTAGAGCTGGCTTGAACACTAGCTGTAGCATCAACGCTGGAGATAGAGGCAGCTCTATCACCAACTCCTGTGCCAGTCCCAGTGATGGTTCTAGTGCTTACTTTAGAGTGAGAACCAGGTTGAAGCTAGTTTACAGCCAGTGCCAGGTTCCAAGGAAGAGCCAGCTCCAGCATCAGCTCTAACACTGGCTCCAGAGTTAGAGCCATTTCTGGCACCAGCTCGAGAGCTAGAGTCAGCACCAAGTTCAGAGGCAGAGCCTGCTCCAGCAACAGATCTAGTACCAGCTGCAGAGCTAGATCCCCCACAAGTGCTGGAGCAAGAGCTGGCTTGGGTACCAGTAGCAGACTTAGAGCCAATGCCAGCTCAGGAGAAAGAACCAGCTCTGGCAACAGCTCTAGCACCAACATCAGAGCTAGATCATGCTGTGCTACCAGCTCTACCACCGATTTCAGAGATGGAGGCAGCTCTATCACCAACCCCCCAGGCAGAGCCTGTGCTGCTCTAGTACCAGAATCTGCCCCAACACCAATTCCAGAGGTGGAGCCGGTGCCAGAGCTACAAACCAATCCACCACCAGTTTTAGCACCAGCTACAGAGCTAGAGCTAAGACTGGTTATACAACTAGAGACACAAGAACCAGGTCTAGAATGAGAACCACAGTTAGAGCCACTTACAGCAATAACTCTACACCAGCTCCAGTGCAAGAGTTGGAGCCAGCTCAAGAGCTTTATCAAACTGCAGAAGCAGGTCTAGATTATCTCTGGAGGTAGTTCCAGCTCCAGTGCCTTCCCCAGAGCTAGAGATACTGGCGGCTATAGAGATAGCGCAACTCTAACACAGGCTCTCGCATGAGCTGCTGAGATTGAACCAGCTCCACCTTCAGCTCCAGTTCTAGAACCAGAGCCATGTTTTGAGCTAAAGCAAGCTCCAGCACCAGCTCTAGCACCAGCGAGAGGACTAGCCCATGACATCACCATGATGGGTGGGGCCAGGTGTTGGGCTGAGGGGTGGGACATTTTCTGCCAGGCAGCTCACTCCCAAGTACCTTGATCACATCCACTGCCAGCTCCTCGTCCTCCCTCACTCCATGAGGTCCCAGCCCCGGGGTCTCTGTGGCCCTGCTTTCCCAAAGAAGGCTCGAAGCTGACAAAGAGCCCTCTGGTGTTGGAAACTGGGGCCAATTCATTAAAAACAGTATACATTTTGACCCAGAAACTCCACGTCATGGATTCTGTCCTAAACAGAGATTTGTGGTTGCAGGTGTTCCCTTCAGCACGATTCAGAGAGTGAAAAACTGGAAATGGCTCCTGGTCCAAGCAGGGGGTCTTCATAAATTCTGATGCCAGGACAGAGAAAATACCAAGTGGAAGAGGATTACCTGGCGGTGGCCATGCCTGGACAAATCATGCTCTAGAAGAGCACACACCCTGGAATGCTCCGTTCCTGACACCCACAAGTGCACACACACATATGCACGCATGTGCACACACGTGCACACACTGTACAGACTTTCTGTGGGATGAAGTCGTGGGATCAGCACCGCCAGCACAGGCGTGCCCCTGGGGGCTGCGATGGGTCCTGCAGGCTGGTCTCCAGAGAGGAGTGTCCTTTCACACTTGTCTCTAGGAGTCTGCTGGGGCCTCTGCTTCCTCACATTGTCACCAGGGCTGGTTGTCACCACACTGGAACCCTGCCCATCTGATGGGGCCCAGTGCCCTCTCCACAGTGTCTCCATGTGCACGTGTCCCCCTTGTGGAGCTCGAGCGTCTCTGACACATGCTGCCCCTGTGTATCACCTCTCATTGGCGTTGAGTGTGTTTGCTCTTTATCTCTTACTAAAATACTGAATTTCAAGCATTTTTTGGAAGCGAGGGATGTGTAGCCTTTCCCTGGCCTTGGGTTATGAGGAATGGTTTCCGGTTTGTGGTTTGTCTTTCCAGCATTCTACCCTTGTCTTGTTTTTGTTTTGGCCACAGGCGTTTCATGCCTGGCTTCTGGCTCTGGTGTCCCACTTAGAACAGCAGTCTGTACCCCAAGATTATGCACATATTTACCGAAAGGGCTTTATTTGATACATCAAATCTAGAATCCACCTGGGATTTTCCTATCAAATTAGAGAAATTCTATTTCAAATAAAAACAGAAAAGGAAAACCTATAAGGCCCTGTGAAAATAAGAAGGCAGACACAAATGGCCAGTTATGGCATGATTTCACTTATAGGAAACATCCAGAATAAATTTAACAAAAAACAGTGACAGAAAACAGATTAGGGCTGGCCAGGGCCTGAGGGATAAATGGGGAGTGAGTGCTTTTAGAACAGGGTTTCCTTTTGGAGTGTGAAACTGTCTGAGCCCAGATAGCGGTGATGGATGCACAGCATTGTGAATGTACTTAATGCTCATAAAGTGTACAATTTAAAATGAGAAAACATAAATTTTAAAAAATCGAAACATTTAATTTAAATAATTATTAAGAACTAAACAATAAAGAAAAATCAAATAGAGCAACTAAGAAGGAAACAAACACATTAATGAGAGTAGGGAAGGAAATTTCTGGTGAGGGAGCAGTTTGAATGGGTGGTACAGGAGCTGCTGATGAGAGACATTGCAGAGCCAGCTCTCCCAGGCCAGATGGTTTGGCTTCAGGTGCCTCTTGGTCTCCTGCAGGACCCTCTTCAGGGAATGTGTCTCCCTGCTTGCATGGTGGGGCCTCAGTTGTCTCCTGGTCTCCTGCCGGAGCCCGTGCAGGGGATGGGTCTCCCTGCACGGTGGCTGGGGCCTCAGCTACCTCCTGGTCTCCTGCTGGAGCCTGTGCAGGGGATGGGTCTCCCTGCACGGAGGCTGGGGCCCCAGCTGCCTCTTGGTTTCCTGCAGGAGTTGGTGGTAATGATATTTGTCCGGGATGGATGATGGGTACTGAGGTAGCTCTGAGGCTTGTCCAACAGTCAGTGCAGACGTTCTCCCCACAGCTGCTGATGCAGTCTTGTGTCACAGCTGCTCATCCCTGGGGGTGAGGGATTGGATGTCCCCTTCTACCAGCTCCTCGCTGATCTCCTGCATGGAGCTCTGCAACGGCAGTGACCGGTAGCCGACCCAGAGGCATCCGAGCCCTGCCAGCTGCCCAGCTGTCCTTGTGCTGCTTCTGTCCTCGGGATCTAATTCTCCCAGATCAGGCACATACCTGTGTCTCCACAGAATTCCACCCCGGATGAAAGACATACACCTCAGGCAGAAGGGTGCCACTCTAGCACTCCACATCCCACCCAGCCGACCTTGACCTGGGCTGTGAACATGACCCACCAGGGTCATGTTAGAAGCCCACCAGGCTTCTAACACCTCAGCGACCTGCTCCTGCTCACGGTGGTCCACCCTCATGAAACCGCCCTTCCACACACACACATGGGGAGGGGATGTAGGGCTGCCCAGATGGGACCACAGTGCTGGTCTGGTCTGGATTGGCCTGCCCTAGGACTCCCTGTGTTACCTTTCTGTCCCTCCGGTTAAATGGCCACAATTGTCGGCCATGAGAAAGGAAGCAGCATCTGCATTGCGGGTGGTCTTTGGGAGCTTTCCTGGGGCTCTGGTCCCTGACCATCGAGAAGAAGCAACTAAACACGTTGCTCCCACTAGACAAGTGCTAGACAAGTGAGCTGGCTTGGGGGCTGTCTCTAGGATGTGGGTGCCTAGTTACCAGGGTTCCAAGTACTCTTGGGCTCCATGAGGGTACTTCCTGGGGTCAACTTACCTAAGCTCCCTCCTCACACAAGACCTCCCTAAGGGCCCCCGGGGCTGCTGACTGCTCACTCTCCATCTCCACACCACGTCCAGACACAGTCACACCAACACAGTCCACCCCACAGCCTCTGGGGAGGTCTGAACGCAAGCAGGGCCCCAGCTTTGAGGACACAGAGTTGAATGCAGTCCCGCTCCTGCTTCTTGCCAGTGATGTCACCCTGGACAACCACGTGCCTCTCAGGGCCTCCTCAGTGTCCCCATCTGTGCAGTGGGGGTCATTCTAGCGTCTATTCCCTCGGGATGTCATCAGGTGCGATATAAGATATTTTATGTTTTCAAGTATATGTGGAAACCATTCTGGTTGGAACCTGATTTGGCCCGAAATTTATTTGAACCAAAGAAACCTGACTCGTGGCTTGTCAGACATGCATTGTCTGTGTGCTTTAATCATTACCCTAAAGTAAAGAATGTACTCTTTGAAGATAAAAAAGCATCCCTCCCTTCCTTTGATGTCAGCACCCTTTCAAGATAAGACTGAATGCCTCATTTCCCCCAGCGCCGAGGCCATGGTGACTTGCTGTCTATGTGCTCATCAATAGCAAAATATCTCCTTGAATCCTTGAGAGAATGTGCACCTGTCATGCTTGATGTGTGTCTCTGTCTTTGGAAACAGGATGTAACTCTGCTGAAAAGCACTCTTCTTCACAGCGCTTTCTTCCCTTGCAAAGATGTGCTCCGGGCTAGAGTCCTCAAATGAAATTGGGCTCAAATAAAACTTTGTGCTACAGAACGATTATTGATTATTTGCGGCACCTTTTCCTGGCAACCACGAAGGGACTTCTGAGACACCCACATGAGACCAGGTGGAGCCTACTTTCAACCAACACTGGTACCACAGGGGACCGTTGCGTTCCACTACCCCTCCTCCCCCCGGCTTCACTGCACTTTTCAGGTGCTCTGGTGAGTTCTCCCGAAATCTGGACCTCCTTATTTAAGTTGACAGTCCTGACTTGTTATTCCAGCTGTTAAAACAGTCTGAAGACTTCAACATCTTAAGGGTGTGTTGGTACTCTTCCTAGGTAAGAGGAAACTGGGGGGGACATTTCCTAGGTGAGGGGAGCCAACAGGGAGACATTTCCTAGGTAAGGGGAACCAAGGGGGAAGTTTGGAGTGAACTGGGTTAGCTGACCTCTTTAATTTGGCTTTCAATTGAAAAAGAGACATGTTGATAAAGTCTGAACAAACTGACAGCAAAATGAGAGACTGAATTTGTTTCGTTCTGAAGAAAAGGGGCACTTGCTCTTTCCAGCCACAAGTTGTTCTCAGGTGACTGAGAACCTGGTGTAAGTGTCTGAGGACAATCTCCATGACATGTGGCAGTCCCATAGGGAACTCAGTCACCATCATTCACTTTAAATAATTAATGTCTTGTCGAGGGGCCCGCACACAAGGATTGTTCATCCAGTGCTCTGCACCCCTACGGTAGTTGTAGACTGCCCGCAGGAGAAGCTAAGACACGTGAGAGAGTGTTCATCACCTTTTAGGAAGTGACACTCACAAGCAGCACAGTTTTGACCAGCTACACTGTCCTTAGAAATTGTTCAGACTTGATATTAAAATGAAACTAAAAGAAAATGAGAAACCACACTTTCAAGGCCAACAATGCCAGATGGGCACCCACCCACTGGAACTCTGGCTGGCTCTGTGTACAATATGTATGGAGCCTTTACTTGCAAGTACTTAACCAAATGGGGATAGCTGTAATTGGCTGAATCTTTGGATCAGGATAACCTGGGATAATTTAAAATTATACTGGCCACTTTGGGGCTCCTTTGAGCTTCCGAAACTTGTCTTTTTGTGCACTAGATTTGAGAACCGTGGAACAGACAGATTAAATGCAATCTTTAATCTCTAAAGAGTTAAGCATGCCACCTTCCAGCACACCTGCTCGAAAACTAAAGGTTGCAGAAGTTGTAAATATTTAAAACAACAGCAAAATCTTGCTACGCTTGTATTGTGTCCTGAGAGCTTGGCTTAGTAACCATCAGGTTGGGCGCCCCAAAATATGGTCAGACAGAATTGCGGGTTGCACCCAATTTGCAGTCAGGTATGGTTGGACAGAAATATGGGTTGAACTCCATTTGTGGCTAGGGTCCTACCAAAATGCCACCAGCTTCAGGGGTGTTACATTGGCCATTAGAAGGAATGATCTAATTAGATAAGATTGCTTAAGATGTGCACTTAAAAGCAAAGCCTTCAAAATTCCAAAAGAGCCCTACTGAAAGTTTGGTTGCAAAAAGCTAATAAAAATTAAGCTATAAAAGTTACCTAAAAGTCTATTAAATTATGGCTTTACAGACACCCCCATAATCGACCTTCTAAGAAGGGCCCAGTATGAGCCCCTCTCAGAGTTAATGAGATCATGAGAGATTTTCTGGGAAACTTAACGTTATTCCCTTAAACAGTCAATGGGAAACTTAAATTAAAAATTAATAGAGTTGTTTAATACTGCCAAAAACACAGTTTGGATCCAACTATTCTTTTTTAAATTAGTGAGTTTTGTATTGTACCTGATTCATAGGAAACATTTAATGAAAACTATTTAAGGTCTCTGCTTGTGTCTGTCTGTGTATCTATGTATGTCTATGTGTACGCGTTATATATATGTGATATTTTTCTACCTCTGGATGATGTAATTTCTAAAAGAGCTCCACTAGTAGGCTTAAAGTAAGCATTTATATAAATTGTTTCTAAATGTAATGGAAACTAACCCAAATGTTTTTCAAGTTAACATGATATCATCTTTAGTAAATGAAAGCTTATTTAAGTTTGTTGGTTTGATGAAAATAAGCATGTTTTCAGTATTCTAAAAATTATATAAAATTCCTAAAAATCTGATATGTCCTGGTATAATTCTAGTCGTTATCTTAAAATGTGGCTTATAAAATAACCAAATTTCCTTGTAATTACATTATCATGTTAAGTCTTTTGCCATTGCCAGATAGTCATTATTTTACTCCAGTGGTTTTACAAATACATTTCATCTTCAGAGAAATTCGCAACAAGGCCTCTGACACTCCCAACATTTGACACACATGGAGAGAAAGCTTCTACAGTACGTTGGTTGTGTGATTTATCCTTTTTTCCTGTGAAAAGTCAGTGTTGGCAGGCTCCGGGCTCCTGTCACTTCAGCAAGTGTGTGAGGACACCCTGAATGCAGTGACCACGGGCCACTGTGACGTGTCACCTGGCCGTCATGTCTTCTTACACTCAGACTCTGTCATTCCACCTATATTGGGGAAGAAGCGAGGCCAGTGCAGAGCCCGAGTGGCAGGCACAGCCTGAGAAGGTGGAGGGACTCTTGTCACACGGTGGCCACCACTGTCTCCCTCAGTGGACAGTCGTTGCCAGGGGCCTGGGTCTCCGTCTTCCATCCCCTGAGCCCCCACCGGACGTGCAGGCTGCCACTCCATGATGATTTCTGGAGAAGGGGCTCTTGCTAGCACACAGACCCTGACATCAGTGAATAAAAGACACTTGGCCTGCCGTTCTCGTCAGGTCCGCCCCTGACACACTCAGGAGAGTCCTGTCCTGACCACGCTTGTTTCTTGAATATGTGGTTGGCTCACATTTTCAGGAGGTCAGGAAACACCTACTGTGCACTCACTGTGTTCATGTGACAGTCAGACGCTGAGAACCACGCTGCAGGAAGAGTGCTCTGACTTGGCACAGCAGGTGACAGTCTCGTTGAGCACCTGGCACAGGGTAGACACTCAGGCTGCATTTCTGAAGATCCACACTGTTCTCTCACAGATTACGCTCAGGTCCCAGCACCTCCTGACCAGCATTAGAGTTACTCACACCTTCTGAGGGTCATTCTCCCCGCAGGGGCTGCATGGGAGCTGCTCAGGTGCCTCGGCCTACCGTGCAGCCTGACATTCCCACAGACCACTTCAGATGGCCTTGGCGGCCTCAGCACTGGGGTGGATCTGTGAGGCAGCCATTGTCCTGGGGCCTGTCCTGCCCCGTGGTTGAGCCCCAGGAATGTATCCCCTCCACAAAGGACCCCACACTTGCCTTTCTCTCTCCCAGGGTGCATCACCCAGCTACCCTCAGACGCTCATGCTGTGGCGACCAAGAAACCCAGCCTTTCTTCCACACAAACCTTGATATTTCACACGGAGCAGCCTAGATTCAGCTTGAGCTGGAGACAGTGCTTGGAGTCCCTCTCGCTGTGCTTTTCTCAGGGGCCACACTGAGGGCACGCTGAGCAGTCAAGTTTAAAAGGAGTAATCCAGAGATTGTGGTCACCTTCTCAAACCAGGAGTCCATTGTCTTGCTAGGGAGGCAAACAGGTGGGATGTAGCTGGTGGGGGAGCTGCCCATGAGGAGCGGAGAGACTTGCTCTTGCTGTCGCTCTGGTAGGGTGGTGCCAGCTGAATTGCCAGAGAAGAGCACAGGAATCTGTGCCCATCAGAAAAATGCCATGTGTGCATCCACCCTCAGAGATGGAAAGTGAACAGGCTCAGGCTTGTGACCCGAAGCTGTTCCTCAGCTGCAGTCATCCACCTTCATTACAGCGAGAGAACACTGAAGATGAAGCAAAGGCCTGATTGAGTCCCTGTTCCTGACCGACTGTACGCCAGGAGCTGCCAGGTGCTGGGGATGCGGTGGTGAGAAGCATGCATTCATTCCAGCTGGCGCATTTCGGGGCTGGCTGCCTCTCATGAGTCTGGCCTCAAACTAGGAAATCAAGATGAGGTCACCTGCCCCCAGAGCAGCCGAAGGAGGCCGTGTTCATGAGGGGATTCCTTTGGGCAGATTCAACCCCTCCCCCTGAGCTTCTAACCTTGCCTGTATGATAGAATCATCTGGGAGGTTACTGATTGATTGTTTTGATGTACCGTATTCAACATTTGGTGGACATCTGGCTGGTTCCACATTTTGGCTATTATGAATAATGCCAGAACTTCATGTATGAGTTTTACTTGGTCCAGCATTTTATTTTTTGGATCATTCGCATACAAGTGTCTGTGTGAACGTGTTCTCAGTGTTCTCGAGTGTATACCTAAGGAGTGAGATCACTGGTGCCTTCATTTAATTTTTTAAGTTTGGACACTTTTACCACGTAATTCATGACACGCTCGGTGACCCTGAGTCCAAGACACCGAGTATTGATTTCCCTGAAGACACCTCGGGCTATTACCTACAGGCTCCTCAGAGGCTCTGCCTGCTTCCCCGAGGTTCTCCCTGGACATCAGGACCCTCCCGGTGCCCCATGCTCATCAGGGTGGCAGATGGGCTTGGGTCTCGTTGATGCTGCACAGCTTCCCGCTGGGTCAGCTCAGGTCCAGAGCTCCTGGAAAAACAGCTCAAATGAGATGCTCCTCCATCAACCTTTGCGAGGTGGGAGCTCCGGTTTCTTGCCTCCGTCCTCTTCCTCCTTCTCTGTGCTGCCTCCACCATGTTGATAGGGACTTCCTTTAAGCCTCAAGAGTGTCAGAATAACTCACATTTTTTCTTGGCCATCCTTCACACCCAGCATCCATTCCTCTTGGTTTTTCTACCACATTGATATTTTTAAAACATTGACATGTGAGTCACATGATGTAAGACCATTTTAAAGTGTACAATTCAGTGGTTTTAGCGTATTGTCTATGTGGTGCAACCACCCCCATGATCTCATCCCACGCATTCCCTTTGGAGAGCTCGTTTTCACCATCATGAGCCCCCGTCCCCGCAGTGGAATGTCACATGATAAAACCAGGGGGGCCATGTGACCACAGAAGCTGCTCTTTCCTCCTGTAGCCGAGTTCTTTATGTTACCTTTTGAAAGAGGGTGGGGGAGGTTTTAAACAGATAGTTCATCGACGAGAAACTGAATCAGATTCTTGGGGGTGGAGTCCTGGCATGGGTAACCCCCCCAGGGATCTGAATGTGAGCTGCAGTGAGAACCTGCCAAGAACCAGCCAGAGCTGCTCCAGGAGGAATTATACCCTGGTTGGGCGTGGGGCAAATTCATGATTCTGAGGGTTGGCTGGATATCTGCTGGTCCCCTGCATGCGCCACTGCCCCCACCACCCCAACTCTGCACACAGAAGACACTTGAACCACCAGGGACCCCTCCTGAGAACTGAGGCCAGGACCCTGGCAGTGCCCCTTTCCTCCACCTATTGGCCCTCTTCATAACCCAGATCACCACTCAGATGCTAAGTTTGGTCCCCTGCGTGGAAGTCCTCAGTGGCTCCCCATGGCCTGTAGGAGGGTGAGGCCCCTGGCAGACCTGAGCACCCACCTTGCATTTCAGCCTCATCCCCTACCTGCCCCATCCACTCCTCCCTCCCCCGCCGCACTCGTCCATTCCAGCCAAGGTTCCCTCTGGCCCTCTATGACTTTGCTCCTCCCTCTGCTGGGTCCCCATCTTACCAAGCTCAACCCTAATGTCCTGGCTTCTTGGTCTGCCCCCTACTACTGGACAGTGGTCATTCCCTCCCCCTGGGCACAGCACACCTTTGTGGTCTAGCCTGGCCCTGCACTCCCTGGAATAGATCCTTTCCCTGTCTTCTCACCTCCTAGAGAGACTCAGGTGCAGGGGCCACAGCAGGTTCCTCGGGGTCCCCAGCACCTGGCACAAGGTCCAGCACCGCCCGAGTGACAGTGACTGTGAATGAGTGGCGGGAAAGGGAGGTCGGGCTCTGGAGGCCTTTGTAACTTTTGAGATTTTGGGGGAAATCAAGAGTCCCCGTAGATGTCCTAGCTCCAAGGGGGTCTCTGAAGGAATGAGGGGGGGCGTAGTCTGAAGACCCCAGATGGGAAAGCATTCACAGAGTCCAGAACTTTCTTGGGCTCAGGGTGGTGAGAAAGCTTCAGCGCCATTGTCACTCCCTTCAATCACCAGGTCTGCTTTTCCTGCGGACAAGGGTGAGGCGGGTGAGGATGGAGGTTGGGGGGTTCAGTGCAGGCTCAGGCCTTCAGCGCTGCCCTGCTCACACCAGCCATCCGTGGGAAATGTCAGAGAGGGGCAGTGAAGGGTGTCCAAGGTCCAAGACCTCTGTCCTGCCTGGGCATCCCAAGTGCCTGCCTGCCAAAAGGGCAGGAACCAAATGCCAGAGCCCTTGTGGGAGGGACGCTGGGCATGGAGCCCTCCCTCGTGCCCCTAGAGTATCTTGTTGGGAGGCATCAGCTCCTGGGCTTCTAGCACCAAGGACCTTCCTGGGGGTGTGACATCCACAGCAGGGCTCCAGGCTTGTGCCAGAAGCCCTGTGGCCCGGGATCCAGCCCCTGATCCTCCCCCGGCCACCAGCAAGGCCCTGTCCTGCTCCGCAGGCCCCCTAACCCCCAGGCCCACCTCTGCCAGAGGTTTAGGAGGAATGGTGGGCACAGTAGACAGTCTCCAAGATGGCAGCAGTGACCTTGGCCTCTTGGTTTCACACCCTTGTGTGTTCTGCTTCTGTGTCAAATCAGAGCAGGGCTGTATGGTGACAGAGTATGGTGGAGGCAGAGGGGTGTGAATTCTGAGGTTCGGGGCCAAAAAACCATTTTGGCTCCTATACTGGCCCTTGAATCACTTGCCCTGTGGGAATCCGGGCACCGTATTGTGAGGACACTCAAGCAGCCCCATGGGGAGACCCATATGGAGAGGAACAGACTCCCTGCAAACAGCTGAGCCCAACTTGCCAGCCCTGTGAATAAACCACCTGGGAAGTAGATCCTGCAGTCCCAGCCAGGACTTCAGATGATCGCAGCATCCTGAGGGACCCTGAGCCAGCTGCTCAAACTGCTCCTGAATTCCTAACCCACAGAAACCGTGACACGTATACAATCAATTTAATCCATTGCATTTGGGGCAACTTGTTACCCTGCATCAGGTAACTAATACAGCCCCTCTCGCTCTGGGGTGTGTCCTCTCTCAGATGCTGGGTGTGGACGGGAAGGTTGTTCTGCCTTCCTCCCAGCCCCTGGCCATGTTCCTCGACCATGGAATGGAGAAGGAAAGAGATGAGATGTGGTCCTGGAGCAGCACAAAATCAGATGCCCTCAGCCAACATGATATTTTTCTCCGTTTTAATTAATACTTTACAAAGTACAAAATACATTGTCTTTTTGGAGAAACAGTTGGTATTTGTTTCTCTCCATCACACAGTACATGAATCTTGAGGGTTTCATGTTTCTTCAAGAAAGAAAGAAATCGTGAGGGTCCCCACCAGGGTGTAAGGCTGCCCACTTCTCCCCTCTCCAGACCTTGGGACAGATGTAAGTGCCACTGCTACTGCTGGTGACCTAGGGCAGGCCAGGTGAGGGCCAGACCCCCGAAGATGAGGTCCTGGGCAGCGTAAGGCTCCGCAGAATCCCACTATACCCCCAACTTCCCCTCACCCCATCTCAGGGTAACAGAAATGATCTTGGCATAGAGCAGGATCTTTTGTTTGTTACCCCCTGACCCCAGTTTTGGTGCCAACCCTGCTCAGTTCTTCCCTGGACCATTTCCTGAATAGCTAAACTGAGGCAGGGGACAGGGACACTCACTGGGCTTGGCCTGTGACTTGGGACATGAATTTGGCCTATTTTTCAAACCCCCTTCCCACCCCTTCTCCAACTTGCTGGACCCTCTCCAGGGACGATCCCCAGTAGGCGAGGGGGCACCAGCACCCAAAACCTCTCCCTGTGAACAGTATCCTCAGGACTGGACGCTTCTGAAGAGCCGGCTCAGCAGGTCTTGCCCCTTTGGGCTGCATGGACTGCCAGGCCTCGTGCTGCACAGCAGAGCCCCTCCTGGGGACACCTCTGCCCCCTCCACAGAGCAGATTTACACAGTCAAGTAGGCTGGGGCAGTCCTGCATGCAAGGCCTGACACACCACCATCAACTCCATATGTGGCCCCCTAGTAAGAGTGCTACCGAGGCCTCAAAATACTGGATGAGTCAGTCCCTCAGCTAGGATTTGGGCTCTGCACACGTGTGCTCACACACACACTAATGTGGATGACATGGCACATGCTCACACCTAACATGTGTGTGTTAACACACGTGTGACTGTCCACAGAACACTGTCCTGACCCGAGGGCAGGGGCCACCTGCACTCCTGACTCTCTCAGCCTCCCACCCTCTTGAAGCAAGAGCCACAAACTCCCTCATCACCAGGCTGCCCACAGACGCCAGGGGCCGGGCCGCAGGCTCCTACCTCCACTCCAGCCACTCCTGGTGCCGCCTGCCTCAAGGCCAGAGGCTGCCTCAGCCACCAGCCCCTGCCTTTACCTTCCCAAGAGAGCAGGCTTCATAGGAGGGGTGGACATCAAAGCTGAAAATATGGAAAGGGGATGAGAGACAGGTAAGCTTGTCCTTTTGCTGCCTCTAATTTGAAAATGAAAGAAAGAAAAGAGCCAGATGAGCTCTGAGAGGTAGGAAGAGGTCTCTCTTTCAGCAGGGCTCCACTCCCCTCAGGACAGCCCCGCCACTCTTCCCAAGCCTGCCCTCTGCTGAGCCGATCACCATCCACCACCCTGGTTTCTCCCCTCCCAGGAGGCCTCTGTGAATGGAGGGCTGCTGCCCCTCCCTCAGCACAGTATCCAGGAACCTGAAAGGCCAAAGCTCATGTCTTTCCACTGCTGGGAGACTCCATCATCCTCCCCCAGGTTACACTCACGAAGCCACACCTACTTCATTTCTCCATGGATGTGACAGCAGTGGCTGGCTGCTCCCTGCCCTGGCATACAGTAGGCACAGATATATTGGGGGTATTTTCTTCCTACCCCTGCCCAGTGTCCACTCAGAGAGTGGCGTCAAAAATTCCTCAGTCACGGGGCTGGAGTGCTCCGCTCTCATGTGGGTGCTCCCCAAGTCTCCTCTCTTCGCTGGGGCCGGCAAGGGCCCTAGTTGTCCCCACCTCCAGATCCAGAGGCTCAGATAGGCGGCCCAGGGTGGCCGTGGGACTCCTATACTTCTTCCAGGGAAATGCTGCCAGTTGGGTGGGCCAGTTCGTCTTTGATTATCAGGCAAATGGTGCCTTGGCTTGGGGTGGGAGCCTGGCCCTTCCTATCTCTCCGGAGCCTTCTCTCCTGACCTCCATGGCCTCCTCTGTCCTCTCAGAGGGGACAAGCCCCACAAGACCAGTCATCTTCTTCTGGACACTACACTGGTCCCCGAGGCCGTGTTGCCTGGTGTGGGAGGCCACAGTGGGCAGCTCTGGGTCACCAGGCTCCCTCCTTCTCCTCAAGGGGCCTGTGGCCTAGAGTTGGTGGGAGGGGGAGAATGCTGGTTCTTGAGGGGCTCTGGACCCCCTGAATCTTGTGGAGGAGAGTTCTACATGCCTCTCCAGCTCAGATGTGTGCCCTGGGCTGAGGACAGTGGCATGGGCAACACCTGCTTGGCGGCTTTGGAGACCCCCGTGGAGTAAGGAGGTGCAGAGGTGGCACTGCCCGTCTCTAATGGATTAGCGTTGGGGGCTGAGGGAGAAAGGGGTTTCTTGGGAACCAGGGGAGGCCATGCTGACGGTTGAGCCAGAGCACATTTTTCTAATTGGGGGTGAGGGACAAGGGGTGGTCAGGGCTCCCTCGTCCCTCACTCTCCCCTCCTTGAGCTCTTACCACTCTGGAATGTACAGGGATGGTGCAGGGACGAGCGAGGCGTGAGGGTTGTGCAGAGGGTCTGAGCTTTCTTCACCAGGGAGAAGCACAGAGGCAAAGACACACCCGGGAGCCCAGGTGGGGGCTCCAGTCACTGGCCCACCCCGCCTCTCGGCAGCCGGACACAGGAACACCATTGCCCTCCCATGCACGTGTCTGTCCAGCCATGGCCCAGAGATGCTCAACACCAACAGAACACACTCCTCAGGCCTCCCTGAGCCATTGGCTGCCCTCACTGCCTTTGCCTTCAGCCAGTAGGAAATGTGGCCATGGGCTCTTCCACTGGGGAGTGAGGGCAAAGGTCATGCAAGATAGCGGTGCCCAGGAGAGCTGAGGCATGAAGTAGAGAATGGCACTGGCAGCCCTGGCATTTTGCTGATGTGGGATTTCCACCCCTGCGCAGATGGCTGAGCTTGCCAGATGCAGGTCCCCTTGTCAGCCCAGCAGAGTGAAGGAGAACAGCCTCAGATCACTGATGGTCCAGCTCAGGGCTGCCCCAGGTGTCCTGCACCAAGCACAGAGCAGAAGGGACTGGGGACCTCCCTAACCACCACCCAGATGAGAAATCTGCGGGAAAACCTTGGCCCTGAGTCTCAGAACTCCCTGGTCCCATGAATGGCCCGGAGTAGAGTTCACAGGGCTATGGGGAGGACAGGATAGGGGCTCAAGGTGGGCGCTGGTATTTTAGATGAGTGGGAAGGCATGAATTTTACCACATTTTATCCTTAGGAGAGTTGGAGGAGCAGGTGCAGTCGTGTCTACATATCTGCCCTCCCTGCGTTGATTCTACTCATCTTGACAACTACCGCTGCACTGCCTGCTCCACGTGCACTGATCTCATTCAACGGCACAGAATCCCCACCCTGGGAGCAGCATTGTCCCCATGTCATATGGGGAATTGGAGGTGCAAAAAGTGTCACCAATGCCCTCCTTCAGCTAGCAAGTACACCTGGTGTGGAACTGACGGTCAGGAAAAGTGTTCCTGGAGTTTCTACCTGCTGAGTTTGGCCGGGTTCTCACACTGCCCTGGGCGGCACCGTGTCTCCCGAGTTTTGGGAAATGTGTGGAGGCTCTTTGGGCTGTGCCAGTGAACGGGGGAGACCACTGTCATTTAAGGAGGCAGAACATGCCACAGACTGAAGAATTGTCGCCACCCCCAACCCACACCCAGGGTGCCCAGGTAAGAACCCCTGGGAAAACTGGGGAAGGACATTCTAGCTCTGGCCTCGCTTGGTCACTGGGGATAAAGAAGGTGCTCCTAATCAGCACAGGGGGCTGGTCCCTGAGGGCATGGGCACTCTGCACTTGGAGCATATTAACAAAGACTTTGAAACACTTAGAGCCCCAGAGTGTTCTGATCCTTTCACCTTCTGTAAGGAAGGATCCCCTTGGCCTTGGAGCTGGGTTGAAGGCCACAGGGCCAGGGGCCTTGTGTGACCTTGAGGGAGACTCTTGTCAAGGGCAGCCCTGGGAAGCTTCCTTGAGCCCCACTGACCCCACTGTGCTCCTCAGCATCTCTCAGACATAGCCCTGCCCCTTGGCCAACCCTTGGTTCCTTTGCTGGGACTCCCTCCCAGGCCCCTGCTCTACTTTGCCCCAGCCCCTGTCCAGCCTCCCACCACCACTCTCCAACTGAGCTACCAACCCTCCTCGGTCCTGCCCACCTGTGACCAAGATCACAAACTAGGTCCTGCTGGTCAGTCAGAGGCCACCACTCAGCTGGGTTTCACCCTGATGGGGGCCACCTGCAGCAGGAGCCCCACACTGGTGGGGCCTGATGGACACCAGAAAGGCTCTGGGGAAGGAGACCCTGGGCCAAGCAGGGTCAGGGCTGCCTGCACTGCCCACTGTTCTCCCTCCAGCCCTCCTGGGGCCAGGAGGGATAGGGGTGCACAATCTCATCTCTCCACCTTTTGTTGTGACTCACAATTGCTGCTGGTTTTCTCCTGGTGAAGTGAATGTGCTTTTAAAAAATGTGAGAAATTGAGAAAGGTGTAAAGAAGAAATTAATAATCGCTGCTAATCCCTGCCCGTGTAACTGGGCAAAGGCTCCTTCTGCTTGCTGCAACCTTGAAGCCAATCAATCACAAGATGAGTCGGTGGTGAGGAAAGGAAATTACTCGATTAGCTAGCAAAATTGGAAGATGATGGACTCATGTCCCAGAGACCATCTTAAACAAGCACATAATCTGAGGCAGTTCTGTAGGGACTAGTGGGCTGTGAAGGGGGCTCAGGAACATTGACCATCTGGCATCGGAGACTGGAGACATCACACCAGGTCTTTCAGTTGTCATCGATGATGGATGCCGGTATAGATGATCTTCCTGAGGAGGTCGTCATGTTCCTAAGAAATTCAAAAGAATAAAGTTATCATCTGTCACTCTTGGGATGTACGTGTGTCAGCCAGGATTATTTCCCAGACCTGTTTATCTCCTAGGCTAAGTGCAAGGTAAAACACACAGAGCTTGAGTGAGCTAGTCAGAGGTTACTCTAAGTTACAACACGGCTTCCCTCGAGTCAACTTGCTCTAGGCCAGTATCACCCACGGGTAACATTTGGCAAATTTTCTCCCAGGCCCTGCTGCATTTGTGCTTTCACTTCTTGTTTTCCTCATTCACATTAATTCGTAAGCATTTTCTGAAGTCAGCACAAATATTTTTCCAGCTGTATTGAGGTACGATTAACAAAGAAAAGTTGTATATATTGAAGGTGTACAATGTGATGATTTCATGTATGTGCACATTGTGAAATGAATACCACAATCAAGCTAATGAAGAGTTCCGTCACCTCCTGTAATAACTCCCCCTTTTTTTAATGCTAAGAACTCTTAAGATCAATTCTCTTGTGTATACAATGCATTATTATTAACTCTGGTCACCTCGTTCTATATTAGATCTTGAAAACATCCTCATGTTATAACTGAAAGTTTGTACCCTTTGACCAACATCTCTCATTCCCCTCGCACCCACCAACCTCCATCCCTTGTAGGCACATTCCACTCTCTGTTTCCACGAGTTTGACGTTTTTAGATTCCACGTGTAAATGAGATCATGTAGTGATTGTCTTTCAGTGTCTGGCTTATTATGCTTAGCATAATGTCCTCCAAGTTCAACTGTGTTGTCAGAAAAGGCAGGATTTCTCTCATATTTAAAGCTGGATAATATTTAATTGTAGATACATGTAATGTTTCTTAATCTAATCATCCATCAACAGACACTTAAGTTGTGTCCATATCTTGGCTATTGTTGTCACCAACTAACTGCCCCGAGTAATTCAAAGGCAATTTCGAAAGCACTTAACTGTTTCTTTTTTGTTGTTTTGGTGAGGAAGATTAGCCCTTACTTAGCATCTGTTGCCAATCTTCCTCTTTATGCTGAGGAAGATTTGCCTTGAGCTAACATCTGTGCCCATCTTCCTCCGTTTGATATGCGGGACGCCTGTCATGGCATGGCTTGATGAGCGGTGCATAGGTTGGCACCATGGATCCGAACCTGCGAACCACAGGCTGTTGAAGCGGTGCGCCCAAACCCAACCACTACGCCACCAGGCCGGCCCCTTAACTCTTTCTCAAAGTTGTTTCTCTGTTACTTTAAGAGACGCAATCACCAACCACCCTGAACCAGTCCAAACAGCACTGCAAAAGCAACGCCTGCACAGATGGGCCAAGAAGTCTCCAAAGTTACTTTTGCTTCATTTTAATGTTAAGATCTCCACCCCAGGAGGAGCTTAAGCCTTATTAGCATAACATGAAAGGTAGGGGAAAGCACGTTTTCAAACTACGCCTGGGCTGGCTTATACCCACCTCTATACGTGATGACGAAACTTTCCTTTTGAATATTTATTCCCTACCAAAAATAAAAGGCACTTGTTTTCCCTTGCTGAGAGGGCCACAGCTTTGGAAGTGATTCCCTATGGTCCCCTTATTTGCGGCAAATGAATCGTACTTTGTGTGAGAACAACTTCTAGTAAAGGCTTTGATTTCAACTCACCAAATAGGGAACTCATTTTGGTTCAGTAACATTGTGACAAGTGCTGCAGTGAATATGGGAGGGCAGATATCACTTGAAGATACTGATTTCATTTCCATTGGAACTATACCCCGTAGTGGGATTGCTGCATCATATGAGACTTCCATTTGTAATCTTTTGAGAAAACTCTGATCTTTAATCTTTGAGAAAACACTGTTTTCCATACCGGCTGTACCAACAAAAATCAATTCCAGGTGGATTTTAAATCTAAACGGGGGTTTTTACAACAACTTCTCTAGTAAGTACCTTAGAAAAACAGTTTCAAGATCTTGGGGCAGCCAAAGATTTCGCAGAACACAAAGAACAGTAAACATAAGGAACCAAAAGATAAACAGGAAATTATTAAAAATGAGAACTGTCAGTGAAAAGAAACTTTTAAGAGAGGAAAAAGGGCAGGCACAAAGGGGATAAACACTTGCCATGTATTTATCTGACACAAGACTCTCATATAGGATATTTGACTAACTGGCATAAATTTATAAAAATATTACAGACAATCCACGAGAATAAAAGGGGAGATTTCGCTAGGCACTTCAAAAAAAAGATAACCAAATGGGAACAATGAAATGGAAAAGGGCTCCACGTAATTACTCAGGAGGAAAATGCAAATTAAAACCACAATGAGCTACCACTACACATACACCACCACGGTTAAAATCAAACCTCTGACGGCACCAAGGGTTGGTGGAGATGCGGAGCAACTGGAACTTTTATACACAGCTGGGAGTGCAAACTATTTAATCTGCTTTGATACTCTTTGATAGTATCTCCTAAAGGTGGATGTACACATACTCCATGACCCAACAATTCCACGCTTAGGTATATACCCAACACAGATATGTTCATATGTTCACCAAAAGATGTACAAGATGTCCAGAGCAGCATTTTTTGGCATATCATCAAATTGTAGACAACCCATTCCGCATCAGTAGTGGAATGGATAAATAAAATGGGTTATATGTTTTATAGTGGAATACTATACAGAAATAAAAATTAACTACAGCCACATTCAAGAATATTGATGAATCTTACAAGCAAAATGAAAGAAGCCAGACACCAAAGAAGACACTCCGTATGATTCCATTTAAATCAAGTTCAAAGACAAGAAAAACAAATTCAGAAGTTAGAATATTGGCCCTCTCTCTCTTGGGAGAGAGAGGGAAGTGACCTGGGAGGGACACATAAGAGGGCCGTTGGAGGGCTAGTCATATTCTATTTTTTTGTGGGTACTGGTTAGCGGTTTTGTTCCCTTTGGATAATTCACGGATCAATGCAAGTATGAATTCTGTACTTGCTGGTATGTATGCTATGCTCCAGTACATTAGTTCTCAGTACACGATGGTGACTCACGGTTACGTTCGTTACCATCACCACCATCTTTATTGTGTTGAGTCTGCTAGAAAAACCAGCACATTAATAATGTAGAGGATGTTGGATCAACTTGGCAGGCTGCGGCCTGGCTCCAGAGCACAGGTAGGGGGTGAGGCCTGTTTCCAGGACCCCAGGCTCAGGATTGGGGAGCTTGGAAGTAGGAGGGGAGGGAAGAACACCCACATGATGAGCATCTTGAAAACCAAATGACCTTGAAGTTCATTGTGAAGCTGAAGGGCAGCAGGGCTGATGCCACTTTTCCTCGAGGTTACTGGTCTAGCCCAGGGCTTTCTATACCATTTTCCTCAAAGCTGGAATAAAGGGATGTCTGTAATAAGGGCTTTAGGGAGAAAAATGCAAAAAGCTGATAGAACTGAGCCCAGATGTCTCTAAAATGACTAACATCGGAGCAGATGTGCATAGCTCAAGGAATATGGACTGTGAAGTTGGATGAAATAGGGAAAGAGAGATCAAATGGTTGAGGGAGCTGTGGGAGGCAAACAGCCATGTGTCCCCACACTTGGGTTCACCCTCCCATCTGATCAGCATAGGAAGCTGACACTAATAGGAAACGTCCTGTAAGATTTCCATAGGAGCTGCCGTGGCCCTAAGATCCTGAAGAGGAGGGGCAGTTAATGGGCCCTTTGAGAGGAGAACTCCAAAAGAAATTGGATGCCTCTCAGAACTGGACATGCCCCCAATCCAGATCAAGGAAGGTGTGAGCAAGCAAGAGGAGAGGATGGAGCAAATGTGCATGGAGCTCACAGTGATGGTCAAGTGGATCTAGACCCCATTACTTTAGAGGTGTCCATGTGTGCTTTATTTATCCTGGCCTCATAGGTATCCATCGATCCATCTATCCATCCATCCATCATGCATCCATCCATGATCCATTCATCCACCATTCATTCATCCATTCATCTATCCCTCATTCATCCATCCAACGGTAAACCACACATCCACCCACCCATCCATCCATCCATTCACCCATCCACTCACTATCCTTGCATCAACTACCCTTTCATCCAACCATTCATCATCCATCCATCCAGCATCCATCCGACCATTCATTTAACTGAGGAACATGGGATGAAAATTATTATGATTATGTGTCCAGACCTTCCTTTGTCCTGACAGCGTTGAAGGCCTCAGGTCCTCTAACCATTACTATTTCCAAACCGTTTCCCCTGAAATCAAGTACAGTTTCATTCTGATGATGAGCACACATTGCATGATATTCCCCAGGTTTTGGGTGTGACCAACCACCAGGATCTGGTTTCCCAGCACCAGCTCCCACCTCACTCCTGGGTCTGCTGGGAATCACTTTCCTTGAGAGGCTGAGGACAACTCTCAGAACTGAATGAGACCAGTTTTTTCAGGGGTAGGGGAGATGGAGGACCTAGACATGGGCATTTAAGAAGGAAAAGGCAAAGAGAGGGGAACTTGGGTCCTCAGGCCCGGGTGGACAAGACTGAGGCCGGCATGTTGACCAGCTCCGAGAGAGGGACAGTGGGCATAGGGAGGCAAATGGGCAGACAGGGGGCAGGAACCTTGCACTGTACAGTTGGGGATGCCTGGAGCCCAGTACTGAGTGTCAGGGATGTCCAGGTCACATGAGTACCAACAAGAGGCACAGAGGGCTCACAAAGAGGTGAGGCTGTGACGGTCCCTGTGGGAGGGTAGTGACTAGGGACTGGGTGGCACCTAGACATTTGCAGACCTCAAATATTGTTCCAACAGCACCATGGATTTTTGAAGTTGATAACACGTTTTGTAACAATGTGTTTGATTTTTAATGGCAACCCCAGCGCAGTAGTCTTGCAAAATATAAACACATAATAGGGACAACAGTCCTCACATTTATAGATGGGCTTATAATATGTAAAGTTTCTTCCAAAACATGACTTTAGCCTCTGAGGGAACTATGTCTTAGAAAAGCTACCTGACTTGCCTATAACTTCACCAGGAGTAAGGGGTTAGCAGTGACCCATTGTGGATGGAAATCTGTCCAAGGCCTCACTGAGTTCCCCTCTCCCATGCTGGGCAGGAAGATGTCCCGCTCTGCCTGGGAGACACCATCAAAGACACAAGAGAGCAAATTCTGGCCCAAGTCCACCTGGGGATCTGAACAACAGGACTGAGACCCTAACCCAGTGCAGGTGGCTGACCTGGGACACACACGTGCCCACTGCCCAGCCCTCCCAGAGACTCTCAAATGACCTTCACAGTGTGGTTAGGAATAAACTGGGTCCCTCAGCTCACAGCACGAAGAGCAGACTCAGTCCAGCAGTCACAAGGGACAGCTGCAGGGCTGGGTGGGGGACCCTACACCTCCTCCCTGCTCACCTGTCTGGCCCTGGGCTGACCTGGAGACAGGATCCTGCCCCTCCCTCATCTTCATAAAGGCCCCTCATTTTGACTTGTAGGTGGTGATTAAATCATTTTTGGGGGGGATCCTGTGAATTTATGTTCTTAATTTTGCATAATTAGCCATCATTACTCTTGGGTTTGATTTCTTCTGAGAAAGCTTATCTGGAAGGGAGAATGTTATCAGAATGGGAAGCAGTACACCTCTGCATTAAGAGCTAGCAAGATAAAGCAATGGCTTCCTCGTATGTACCCCCTACTCCCATGGTCTTTGCTGCCCCAGCCCCAGGGATCCTGGACCAGCCCCGGTCACTCCAAGCTCCCCTGAGAGAGCTGGTCCTAGTCCAGGCTCCAGCTCCAGCCTTGGAGCTGATGTTGCCACCCCGCCCTTTCCTACCAGACCTCTTGAACTACAAGCAAAGTGTCCAGCCTGCTCTAAATGCCCCCACCATGATGTCCATGGCTCCCATTGCAGCCCCCTCACCCCTTGCAGGCTGAATTGATCTCCTTTCCCTCAAATGTACCCTGGCTCCTGTGTTCTGTACTCCCATCAGTGCCCTCAGTGACCCTGGGGGGGGGACCACATTGACCTTCATGTCTGCTACCCATACCACCAGGTCTGCTGGCCCCACACACGCCCCTAATCCACCTCCTCCCTCTATTACTGCTGCTCTTCCCCCGTTGCAGACTTGTGAGTACTGGGGTGACTGCACTGACTGACACACCCTGAGTGGTCTCTGCTTTCCCTGCCCCTCTTTCCTACTCCATTCTGCTCCCAGAACTTTCTACCAAATGCAAATGGCATCATCTTGCTCCTGTGCATGTGTGGGTGCATTTGTGTGTTTATGTGCATGTGGGTATGCCTGTGTACACATGTCTTTCTGTGCATATGTTTCTTTCTATTTGTATGCAGCATGTGTACACGTGCATATGTCTTTTGTGCCTACACATATCCACGTGTATGTGCATAGACGCATGTGTGCATGTGTGTTTTCTGAGTGTGTGCATATGCAGAGTTGTGTATGTGTCTCTGTGTGTGCATATTGTGCTGCATATGTGTCTGTGTGTGAGTGCATGTGTATGTGTGTGTGCCAGTGCATGGCAGGGGGAAGGCTCCAGAACATTCCCACTGCTACCAAGTTCTTGCTCCAAGGGGTGGGTGAATCCAACTTTACCAGGCCCCATAACCTTCTGTGAACCCTCTAACCCCAACCATGCTGCACCCCTGCTGGGGTGCATCACGCATATGGTAATCACAACGCTCAGGGCTCTCTTTTATGAGACTTCTTCCAGCTGCTCCTGAGGAGGGTCAGCCACCCTGTTGTGTTCCCCTTTCATGGCTCCTCACACACCAATGACTCCATCCATGGCTGCTGTAGGCAGGAAGGTATATTTGCATTCTGTGTGCACTGCCCTATCCAGAGGCCCTTGGAATTGTTCATGTCAGAGAGACGGATCCTCACTGATTCTCTAACAACACTACATGCAATGCCCTTCCCATCCAGTCAAGGACCAGAACCTCTGAATATGTTAGGTTTCAAGGCAAAGAGACATGAAAGTGCTCATGGGTTAAGGGGCTGGTCAGCTCACCTTGAGATGGGAGACATCCTCGATTGTCCAGGTGGGCCCGGAGTAATCATATTTCTTACAAGTGGAAGAGGGAGGCAGGAGGGTCAGAGGAGAGAAGACGTGAGGACGGAGGCAGAGTCAGAGTGATGTGATGTGAGGAGGACTCTGCTGGACACTGCCGGCCTTGAAGTTGAAGGAAGAGCCCAGGAGCTAAGGGATGCAGTGACCTCTAGAGGCTGGAAAAGGTGAGAAAATGGATCCTCCCCAGAGCCTCCAGAGGGAACCTGCATGAATTAGAAAAACAACACTGGTCTGTTGAAATTGGTGATTTGAGCAGTACCACTTCAGCTGAGTCAAGAAGGCGTCCCGTTGTCCAGCAGACAACGAGGCAGGGGTGGTCTGCACAGAAAAGGTACAGGAGGTGTGTCTATGTGAAGATACCTGGCCCAGCCCCTGCAGGACCACAGGCAGTAGTTGTTCTCCAGTCTTCAAGTGGGCGTTTCAATGGGTTGTGATTCAGCCTGAGGTGGAGAGCACTACCCCTGGGCATGAGATTGGCTTGTGTGAGTGTGTGTGTGTGTGTGTGTGTAAGTTTCTTAGGACTGTTGTAACAAATCACCACAATGTTGGTGGTTTAAAATAACAGAAACATTCTCTCACGGTTCTGAGACCAGGTGTCTGAAATCAAGGTGTTGTCAGGGAGCTGTGTTAACACAGCGCAGATCCCAATGAGTGATACCTGTGGCCTCAGCCCCATGTCTGAAGGCCCAGGGTGGCCTACTGACTGAGCTCTTCCTAGGGTGGGGCTGGGGTGTCCCACGGCCCCCTGCTTCCTGCACATTCTCCAGGCCGATTGTCCAGATATTTGTGAATTCTGTGAACTACAGGATCATCTCCTTGTAGTTTATTTCTGCTTAAATTAGCTAGAGTTTCCTCTGGTATTTGTAGTCAATTACCCTCATTGGTCCAGATGCTCATAAAGAAAAAATTCACCCCTGTGACCCTTGCACTTTGAGATCGATGGCAAAACTAGCTTTCCAGTGTCCTTGGACTGGGTCTGCCAGACAGTAGGACAATGAAACGTACAGCTTGTGAAGGGAAATAGAAAACTCCTAGAAGGTGCATTGAGAGCCTACAAAACTTGTGTGATCCAAAGAATTGCGACAGGGACTCAGACAAGTCCATGAATGAGCATGTTCATTGCAGCATTATTCACAATAGCCAAAGGGTGGGAACAACCCAACTGTCCACCAACGGAAGAATGGATAACCAAAGGTGGTCTCTCCAAGCAATGGAATATCATTCAGCCATAAAGAGGAATGAAGTTCTGACACACACTTATAACATGGATGAACCTTGACAACATCATGCTAGGTATTTTCATATTGTAGGATTCCATTTATAAGAAATGTCCCGAGTCAGCAAATCCATAGAGATAGGGAGTAGATTAGTGTTTGTCAGGGGGTGGGGAAGGGAGGGAGGAGTGAGAAGTGACCGCTAATAGGCATGAGGAAGCTTTATAGGATGATGAAAGTATTCTGGATTAAGACAGTGGGTGGAGGAGGTGTGGCCGGGGGCTGTGCATCTCAGAAGGGGCAGTGGAGGAGTTGAGTGGAGTTTCTGAACTTGATGTGGAGCAAAAGTGCAGTGATCAGCGACCTTAGCTGGCCTAGTGGCCTTTGCAACCCCCATCTATGGCTGGGACCTCTCAAGGTTGACCCCAGCAAGGTTAGGGTTGAGGTCAGTGAGCCCCCACAGGGCCAGCTTCTTGGCTGTGGGTCATTTCCTTCTGTTGAGTTGGATGGCAGGGCCTTTGAAGTGCTGGGCAGACTCAAACTGAGTTCCTCTGGGAGGAGACCAGCGTGACTCCTGCTCCAGATGGTTCTTCCCAACACTTTCGTAACTAGACTTCAGTGGGCAGGCAGCTCGTATGTGCAGACCAGTTGCTCCTAGGCATAGTGACCATGAGTGGACATGCACCGCCCTCTTGACCAGCGTGTGAGCAGGAGGAAGTCTGGCATCACCTACCCGGGGAACGACTGAGATGAGGGGGTCTCAGGGTGAGTAGCATTGAGAAGGGACAGCTGAGGGGAGGCAGTGACAGTCAGATTGGCCCCAGGACCAGCTGCAGCAGGTCGGGGCTGTGGTTTGACCACTGACCTCCCTCTTCTGAGTGTCCCCTCAGGAGGTACATTTCCTGGACCCGGAGAATCTGCTCCCCAAAGGTGAGCAGGGGCATTTACCTGCACACATGACACGGCAGATGGGCTGTGTTGTCCTCACAGAGCACCGCTCAGAGCCTCTTCACAAGAGAGCTCGCCACTGAGCTGCAAGACCAGCAGCAGGCCGAAGGCCACCAGTGGCAGTGCCCCAGGATGGAGCACATGGGGAGATTTGGGGAGGAGGGCGCTGGGCTGGCCTTTCCACTCTGCAGGCTCCTCCAGGGGCAGCCATGGCCCCCACCTCCCTGCTGGGCCAGTGAGGCTCCTGGGAGGGTCTCCTGCCTCTTTGGGCTTCCTTCTCCTTCATATCAGGCCTCAGCCCCCACACCCCTCTCGCTCTCCTACACAGCTCAGCAGCCACTTCCCAAATGACCCAACTGAGTAAGAAACCAAAAAAAGGCGCCAGGGGTAGAAAGGGAGAAATAGAAATGTTGTGTCTGCAGGAAAGATGAACTCTACATGGTCAAACCCCTTGGGGTCCCAGTGTCTCCATGATGAGCTCTCTGGATGTCATGTGTGTTCCTGGAAAAAAGGCTTTGCTGTATTGCATGTGTAGGGAGTAACTTGTTCTTGCAGACATAGCGTGAATGTTCCAGTGTGAGAATGAAGAGTGCGGCCAAATGGGGCGGCCACAGAGCCTTCGGCCCCAGGATTTCAAAAGGCAAGCATATGCTTTGGTTCATACTTTTTGAAGCTGAGGGCCAAGTTGTCACTGCTAGAAAAAGCCCCACCCCAAAACTAGAGAGTATGGGCGTTGACACCAAGTAGGTCAAGAAAGGATCGGATGCCCATAGACAGCACGTGCTAGCAGTGTGTCCTGCCCAGCCAGCAGGCTCAGAACCCCACATCTTGGCATCTGGGTCCTCAGCCACTGGCAGCAAGTCTGGTATTTCTCAGGCCTGGCACTCGATCAAGGCCCTGCAAAGATGAGACCCTCAGATATGGAAACCCGTGAACACAATTCCTACAGGGTTATTTTGTCATATTGTTTTAATAATGCGGCACATTAGCACCAAAAGTCTGTCTTATTTAAGGACATTTGGGGACATATATTCTAAAGACTCAATCCATTCCTGAGAACTCCACCCTCTACTTTTCCACGCCTCCTGAGTAGTGCCTGCGATGGGTCTAAAGTATTCCTTAGCATCCTTTTCATCATTGCCCCTCTGGCACCTGCCACAGGCAGACACTCCATAGACGCAGTTGCACTGAATCCAGCCCAGCATCTCGTCTGGGGTGGGGAAAGACAACAGCAATCAGAAGAATAATAATAAGTGAGCATCTGCACATACTATGTCTCCCTGAGTCCCCCTATCCAGGAGGCACTTGGCCCATGGTCACATAGGTGGTCGGGCCCGTCTGACTCCTAAGGTCCCAGCCTTGGCCTCTGCTCCCTGGGACTTCAGAGAGCCCAGAGCTGAATGGGAGTGAATGGGGTCACAGGAAGTGTGCTCTGGTGTTGCTCACACCGGCTAACCCAGCAATAGCTGTCATGCATCTCCAACTTCCCCTCTCCTCTCAGGACTCCTTCACCATCCATTTGGTCTCAGTTGTAAAGATGAAATGTGTCTAGTCAGGAGCAATGAATGACAGATGGAACATGTTATTTTCCCCCCCAAAACATCCTCTGTTCTTTTGGAATCCCTGCAGTGCAACTTGGACCAGCAGGTTTGGGGAGCAGGTAAGCACCCTACTGGTTGCTGGTCTCCTCTTCCATCAGGCCGAGTGGAGGTGTTGGGGACAGACTGGACAACACCTGGTGTGGGCCAGGGACTCTGACACCCACTGGGGCCTAGGAGCACCCTCCTTCACCGTGCATCCACACAGACCAAGGCAAGGAACTGCCCTTGAGGATGGTGTCCAAGTCTTCATGGCTGGTTTCTCCTAAATTTTAAATGGCTCCAGGGGCTCAAATATTCCCCCGGTGGCCCTCCCATGCCAGGGTGCAGGGTTTTCCAGTCTGATGTCTACAGCCTGCAGGGCTGCGTTTGGGCTCTGGATGGTCACCTGGATCCCACAGCAGCAAGTAAATCTCAGAAGGAGGTGAGGAGCTGTAAGAACAAAGGCTTATTTTTGTTCTGACATGTTAATTTTGTAAACGTGTATGAGCTGTGCATTAGACACCAGCTTTTAATCACTCTCATCTGATCTTTCCACGTTTTTCTCCCCTCCAGATAACTCTTGTGTTGTCAAGCTACCAGACCATAGTACTGTGTTTCCTCCTTCCAGGAGAGGTTCCTCTGCTGTGGGGTCCCACCTTGCCTATGGGTTCAGAAGTCCAAAAGAGAGATTGTTTTTTGAGTGAGTTGTCAGTGTCTCTGCATTCTGCCTCTGTCTTCCCTGGGTGAGGTTGAGCTGAGGCATGTGGAGCATCCCTGGGGCTCAAAGTTCACAGAGACTGGTACCCGACACCTGTCCCAAGGCTCTAAAGGCAGAGACTGGCCAACTCCCAGGTCCTCAGGAACACAGGGAGCTGTGTGAGGCTGTGCATGCTTCCCAAGCACCAGGCGTGAATGCTGGGAGGAGGCCTAGGCTGAGCTGTCTTCAGGGGGACTCTGCCTATGATGAGAGTAGACCTCAGAGGCCAGGCCTGAAGGGCTGTCACAAGCTGTCAGCTCAGAGCACCATCACCTCTGTCCGGGGCTTGAGGACAGAGACCATCAGCTGGGGGGAGGTCTGAAGACCCACAAAAGCACTTCCTTAGAAATGGGGTAAGCATTGGACCTCCACTGAGCCCAGTGGGCACCCAAAAGAAGAGTCAAGAAGGATTTTGCTTCTCTCTAGCCTTTCCTCTGTGGCCTGTGCTGGCCCCACAGGCTCATTTGGAAACCTGGTACGCGTGGGTGAGGGACAAGTACAGCAGCTGCAGCAGCACTGGTCTTTCCTTCTGTCCTGCTCCCTGCCCAGCTCCTGCCCCTCTGGTAACAGGACTAATGGGGGCAGACTCTGTTCTTCTGCTCCCTGGTGTGGGCATCGGCCTGGAATCATGTTTTAAACTTGTTACTTTCCCAGTAAATGACCAGGTTAAGTATCTGAAGAGGTTGGAAGGGACTAACGGCCAGACATAGTTGGGTATGAGATTGGACTTCTTCCTCTCTTCCTCCTGCAAAACTCACAGTGGTGGTCCCCAGGCTCACTGGCAGAGCCCAGGCAGGAGTCTCTGCAGGCTGGGGTGGGTGTCCACTACTCGCTCAAGGAGAAGGGTGGAAACCAGGTTGGCATCCAGGCAGGGTGAGCCACCAGCCAGATAGCCACCATGGACAGGCTGCTTAGAGCTAATGTCCCAAAGTATGTGATCATAGAGCAGGGCGCCCTTGAAGACTCCAGGGAGGCAAGGCCAGTGTGCGCTTCTCATTGAGCTTCAGGTGCTGAGAAAGACAGGTGGATGGCACCCACAGACGCAGATGTGGCAAGAAAAATGAAGAGTCGAGAGCCAGGCAGGGCAGGGCACACTCAGAACTGCAGGACAAATTCCCTTTGATTCTACTATATGCAAAACAACATGTGTCAGTTTCTCTGAGACTAAAACAAGCGAAATCAGATGTCCTGTGCTGCTGCGGCTCCAAAGACTCTCTGAGGCACCACATGTGAAATGTGGCCTACAAAAGGCTGCTGCTGGCCTTTTGTAGGCCTCTCCAACCAAAAGTGGACTCGGGTCACCCATCACCATAGCTGCCATCCTGGGTGCTTGAGCCCACCTGGGGGACTGTGGGGAGAGGGAGGCACCCTAGAAGGAGGAAAGAAGGAAATAACACCACCCTAAATCTTGCAGTTCTGCCCAGAAACCAGTGCTGAAGTGACATTTCCCATGACCGGCTTGCACGTGCAGCCTCCACCCTCATGCCACACACACTCTGGGAAAAGAGGGGGTGTGCATTAGGAAGATCCTTGCCACTTGTTCTAAAACTGATCAAATCTCTGAAATCACTTAGTGAAGACTAACTAACTGCTCTAAGATTTCTGATGGATTTTTCTTTATAGTTTCAATCTCTTTTGTGAAAAAATTCCTGATTTCATTGAATTGTCTGTTTTCTTATATTTCATTGAGCTTTTTTATGATAGCTATTTTGAATTCTCTGTCATTAAGGTTATACATTTCTGTGCTTTCAGGGTTGATTTCTGGGTGCTTGTCGTTTTCCTTTTGGTCTGGAGATTTAATATATTTCTTGGAAATCTTTTCATGTCAGTACATGTGGATCTACCTTATTGTTTCTAATTGCTCTATAATATTCCACAGCATAGAATTACTATAATAGTTTTAGTGTAAAACTGTCATAGAAATAGTGATATTTTTGAAATTTAATTTTTTTAATAATATTTTCTTTTTTTTAATAACGTTTGAGTGTGGTTTTTTTGGTTTGTTTCCTGAAAGTTGGAATTTTCTTTTTCTTTCTGTGTTATGGTTGGTTTCAAGGAGGAACATGAAGCTTCTTTGGTCATCTTCAGCCAGGTGTCTTCATTTATTTACTCGTATCTTTGCATAATCTAATTGCAAAGAAATTATGTTGTATTTGGCAGCATTTGGGAACTGTTTTATTGAAGAGATTATGAAATGTAGATTGATTTGTACTATTGTAAGCAGTCACTTGTATGACTGTTTTTGGAAATTTGTTTTGTTTTGTTTTGTTTTTTTGTGAGGATGATCAGCTGTGAGCTAACATCCATGCCAATCCTCCTCTTTTTGCTGAGGAAGACTGGCCCTGAGCTAACATCCATGCCCATCTTCCTCCACTTTATGTGGGACGCTGCCACAGCACGGCCTCAGAAGTGGTGCCTCAGTGTACATCCGGGATCCGAACCCAGGCCGCCAGCAGCGCAGCACACGCACTTAACCACTATGCTGCGGTGCCGGCCCTGGGATAGTCTTCACTGTACACATACTTGTGCATTGAGACTTTCGAACTTTAAAATTATACCACTTTTGATTGTTACTGTGTCTTTTCAAACAGAAACATCAATTTTAAGCAGTTTCTATGAGAAAGGAAGCAGATACCATCTCTACTGGGACTAAGCACTGGTAACATTTGATTTAAGTTGCATGAGAAGTTGATGATTGTATCTAAAGTACCATTGTTGCTACTAATATTATTACTAGTATACTTACAACTCTGATAACGATACTAGTAGTATAGTAACAAAAATATTTGTTAAGTATTTATGTGCCAAGCACTTAGCATAGTGGTATCTCATATATCTACATAGGCATTTTTACAATATCATCATTTACTTTCTCATTATTGATATTACACAATAATAGTCATGAATAGTCAAACCATGGTATAAGCAAAAGGTTAAAAACAAGCATTAGATTTACAAAAAGGAAGCTTTCCCATTCCTTTGGGGCTTCCTTAACCCTTCTTGAAGGAAGACAAATGCATCCTCTTGTGGGTATCACCAGTACTGCTTCGACTGGCTGACATAATTAGCTGTGTGGCTTTGGGATATTAATAAATGTCTTTCAGCCTGTTTCCTTACAGTAGAATGGAGACAATATTGCTTACCTTGTAGGAATGTTAGGGTGAAATGAGAAAATATACATAAAGTGCCTGAGAACTTTTAGGTATTTAAAGTGAGCAACTTGAATTTTACCCATGTATAGCAATGATTGTCAACTGGGTTGGAGGAGAGGACATGTTCTCCTATAGAAACCTATCAGAATTTCTTTTTTTTTAATTTTTTTGGTGAGGAAGATCGGCCATGAGCTAACATCCTTTGCCAACCTTCCTCTCTTTTTTTTGCTTGAGGAAAATTGGCCCTGAGCTAACATCTGTGCCCATCTTCCTCTATTTTGTATGTGGAATGCTGCCACAGCATGGCTTGATGAATGGTGTGTGGATCTGTGCCCGGGATCCGAACCTGCAAACCTGGGGCCACTGCAGCAGAGCATGCAAATCACTACACCACTAGTCATCAGAATTTCTGAGTGAGGCCTTTTTAAAATCATATATGATCTCCCCCAAATGGACATTCTTTTCTCCTCTTTTTCTTTCCTCCCCCTCTCAACTCTTGAACTATGGCTATGTCAAATAACTTTTCCTGATGAAAGACTTTTATGTTGGGATAGAGTGGAAGAAAGCTTGAGAACTTTTGATAAAAGTAGTAGTTTCCAACTTCCCTGTATCAGATCACTTGGGGATTTTTATCTAAGCAGATTCCCTGGCTGAACTACCTAACAGAAATTCTCAAACTGTAGTATGCATGCACAAGAAGTGCAACTTCCTTTGGATTGCTGAGAGTGAAAGGGAGAAGGGAGAGGGAGAGAGGAGAGAGATGAGTTTTGTCTTTAAGAATGAAGAATCCAGTTGACTTTCTGTAAATTTTTAAGGGTCGCATTCTGCTTTACTATGTCTCCTTGTAACTAACTACTCACATTTATGCATTGTGAAAGATTGGATCTGTGAAGAAAAAATCACAGGGACTGACGCCCTGTTAAGGGAAATGCTCCTGACTAATAATGCCAAAAACCACTCTCCTAAACAACTCCAAGAAGGTATAGTAGATTGATACTCCTTTTTCCCCTTTAGTAGTGCAAAGAGATGTTAGGCTCATTGAAATCTTAAAATCATGCAGAATTTCCCTGGGGATATAATAATGTTTTCGTGAATATAATTTTAATAATTCTCTTTGAGTTTAAGGAGTTTTAACCATTTATTTCTGATATGCTTGTATCTGTTACCTCATAGGTCCTACGTTATATCACTGAACAGGTTGTGTGAAAGGTCGATAGAAAGAAGTCAGAAATAAGTGCCATGGACTAGAGCAACGGACTTGCGGTTACTGGATAGCGTTCTAGATCACCACTGTCAAATAGAAATAAGACGCAAGACACACATATAATTTTAACATATAATTTGAAACTTTCTATAGCCACATTAAAGTAAAAAGAAGGGCAAAATTAATTTTAATAATTGTTTCATTTAACCCAACATATCTAATATATTATTTCATCAGGTGCTCGATATAAACAACGATTAATGAGATATTTTACTGTTGTTCCATACTAAGTCTTAGGAATCCAGTGTATATTTTATACTTACTGCACATCTCATTTTGGACTAGCTACATTTCAAGTGCTCAACAGCCAGATGTGGTTAGTGTCTGTTCTATTGAAGAGCACAGGATTGATATTATTGAATAACAGCAATCTGCTGAGTGCTTATAACCTATAAAGGGGGCCACCTTTATAGGTATCAACAAACTCCCATCTTTCAAATGAATGTGACTACCAAAGGCAATACTTGTGTATATTTTCATATTTCAATCAATTTTTAAAATCTTTCTGAATCACCAAGGAAATGAACCTTGTCTTTGGGTCACTAATGTGATTTCTTAAATGAGATATGTTTTGTTCTTTGTGAAATAACTACACCTAAATGAATTTTTCTTAAGGTCCTTATTTTAAGTATGACCAAAACTATGGCTAGGATTGAAAGTTTTACGTTTAGAGCAACGTTGTTTTCTTGATTTGTTTGGCCTGTAGTCTGATAGAGCAATGTTACTTCTTATTTGCTAAGCTGTATAGAATTTAGATTATGACTGCTAAGTTTCCCCTTTAGCATTTTCAGCTGTCCCAGTAAGACATATGGAAACGATACAGATTCTAGAACGCTTGACTCTACTCTCTGCCAGTGAACATATACCATAGGCAGAAGTATTAACATCCAATATAAGCCAGCTATTGAATTCAGGGGTTCTGTGGAGAATGCTTCAAACAGTCAATAAACTATGGATGGTTCTTAATACTGTGATGCCTAGAAGGTAATTTCAGTGTATTGTTACACGTAATAGATAAGTGTATAGCAGTGATTATATACAATAACCTAAACTTAATGGTTGAAAAAAATTGTTGAATGTTTAACAATATAAATCCCCTCTGAAGACTACTAATTAAAGAGTCATTATAACTTTCAGAAAAAGCATAAATTTGATCTTAAGAAACAGAGAGAAACTATAAAGTATTTCCAACTTGAGAAACTTCCTTAAAAGTGAGTTCTCCTCTATAGGCATCTGTCATTTGTGGCTAATTGTGATTTAAATCACTGTGTGTCTTGCATCATTGTGGTGGCTCCAAATTTTGCTGCACATTAAAATCACCTGGACAGCTGTTAAAACTCTTGTTCCTCAATTGTAACCCATGCCAATTAAATCAGAATGTCTGCGGTTGGGAGTCAAGCATTAGTATTTTCTTTTTTTAAGATTCCCCAGTTGATTCCATTATGCAGCAATGTTTAGAGAACACTTGATTAATTATTTCTTTAGTCAAATGGGTCTCTGCTGGTCCATAGATTGCATCAGAAACACCTGGTCAGCTCTGAAAACCAGGATACTGGGCTGGCCTTCCCTGAGATATCAGATGCTTAATGTTCAATCAAGTAAGTTCGATGTGAAAAATAAAAGCATACACTTAAAAAATACTGTAAGAATTTTCATATTTTTAAACAAGGCTGTTTTGTAGTCTTCTAAGATTAAATACAGCGGTCCTGTGTTCTTTTGTTTTGTTTTATTTTAAACTGAGGCTTTGGAATATTTTATGTGAGTAGGAAACCTCTAGGAGTTCAAAAAAGGTTGAAATAAATGGTTTCTAACTAAATGCAGCGCACATTCTTGGATCAGTTTTCAAAGGCTGATCAAAACCTGCTGTGTTTAAATAACAACATGCTGTTTTTCATCACATCCGTTGATGATGTAAACAAAATGTGTAACTATATTAGTAAATGTTAATATTCATGTATTTTAAGTTAAGGTTACAAAATTTGTCACAATGTGATTTTTTTTATTCAAGTGAAAACAGATGTGTGCAGCTATTTTGAATATTGGTTTATAAACATGCATATTCTTTATCAAATGAACTTGTAGTTTTTTTATGTTTTCTTTCACTACTGTTCACCTGAAAGGAACAGTTCAAGGGACTGGAATCCAGGACTGTCTGGCTCCAGAGCCTACGTGTATCCACTTCTGTTAACGCCACACACGTCAAATGGCCATACAAGGCTAGAGTCGGTTGGGAGCCTTAGGAATTGAGTGGAGGAAAATCGAAAATCGTAGTAGTTTCCCTGGAGCAGTTACTTAAAGGATTTGATATTTAAAAAAATTGTAAAAGCAGAATAAAAATTTGAAGATATTTTTAAGTATTGATAAATTATCCTTCATTCCACTGTTTTAACAGTAAGTTACATTTTTTATACTTTCCCTCCATCTTTGCTTATGCATATATATTTTCACATAATGGAATTCATAATACCCAGTAGGGAGTCTGCTTTCTTTCATTTAAATTTATATGAAATTTTTTTTGCAAGTTGTTTACTTTTGATAATTATTTTATTGGCTTCCTAATGATCAAACTGATGTATCATAACCGTATAGGGTGCTATTACTAGACCGGGAGGTTGATGACTTTTTTCAGGATTACAATAGGCAATGTTATCAATTTAGGTATTTTTACTTTTTCTTTCTTTTGGATTACTCTTTTAGGATGAATTTTTGAGCCTGAGATTACTAAATTAAAAGGTAGAATTTATTTTTAGCACTGTACATTTTGCAATTGGGGAAGATGCAGTAAAACTGAAAGGGAAGCAAACAAATCCACTCTCCTCCCGCTGCTCCCCCTACAGCAAACCTCTCCCCAAACTAGTTGCTCAAACTTGAGAAACTGTCTCACGTTTTACTTTTTTGAGACACTAGTATTGGAGCCAAGCTTAGGCTATTCAGAAATTGACAAAATCACACTTTGGAGAGATCACGATTAACTCCCTACCTTTGAGGAAACTGAAGTGTACTTCGTGGCAAAGAATAACAACCCGGTTTTAGGAGGGACAGAAGGCGGGTGAGCCTTGATGGAGCAGAAGTGACCGGGGCGGGAGCACTCTAGAGCGTTGCTCTGGTTGAAGTCGCTATCCGGGGAAGCCTGGAACATCCTGAGGGTCTGTGGCCACTCGTCAACCAGCCTTGTCGCCTGGCCGGGCTCAGGCTTCTGGCAGTTCCCGCCTCCGTCTGTGCGACACCCGGGCCGACGTGAAGTTCGGAAACGTGAGCTGAGCGGCACTGACGGGCGCTCTGGGAAGAACTCGGCAAGGCTTTCCTTTCGCTTGGTCTACAGACCTGAAGAATGAGAATGCGAGTTTCCAAGGAAACGGATACATGGGTTAAGTCGCCGGTTTCAAAATCTCAAAATGGAGAAGACTTTTCCTTTAAACGCTGCGCTCTGCTCCCATCCTTCGCTCTTCAAGCGTTCGCCTCCGGGCCACGAAATACTTTGCGTTGGTTTTTATTGCGGAGGCTTCTCTCGGGGGCCCCCTAACCTCACGCCGGGACTGGTTTCTTGGTTTCTGCTCTGGCGGGTGATTGGGTGCTGGGAGTCGAGGGGGCGGGAGGCAGGAATTCGTCCGCAAGAGCGCTTGCGCGCGACCTGGAGAGAGCGGAGGAGGGAGCGGGTGAGGCGCCGGGAGTCCGCACTCGGCCAGGGTGAGGAGGCGAGAGGTTTGGGGCTTCTCCTCTCTGCCAGGCTCCGCAGTGTGTGCTCGCAGATACCATTTCCTTTTCTCCCGGGACTCGGAGCCCAGGCAGCGCTGCCTCGGTTTTCCTCAGAACAGGCCAGCCTGTCTCTCCTGGGGTGGCGCGCAGCCTGCCCGAAGAGAGCCTTCTGCTCTCGCCTGGCCGCCGTGCAGGCCGTCGGGGTGACCACGTCCCCGGGCCTCGGGGTTCTGAACACGCGGAGGCCAGAGGGATCCTGTCCTGAACCCCGAGGAGAGGCCCCGGGCCCCCTTGACCCTCCGCTGACTCGTGGCAGCGGGGACGATGGCGGGAGGCGGATCGTGGCTCGTCCTTTATCCCCTGGGGGGTTGTGGTGACTGCAGGCGGGATGGATTTCTATGCTGTATCTGAGGAACTAGCTGGCGTTGTGTTATTGGCTGGGGTGAAGGGGTTAGAGACCACCAAATCTCTACTCAAGAGTTGCACAGATAGAATCACAGAATAGTAGAACTGGGAAATGCCTCAGAATAGTGGTTCTTAGCTTGTTTTGGAACACGTAGGCTAGGGGTCAGGGTATAATTGGCTTCATAAGCTGTTGAATTACTTACTCTTTTAACCATCCCTCCATCCCCAGGTCGAATTTGCCGTTTTTTTTCACTATTGCAAGGAAGTCCTCAGTTGATAACAGTGCATATCAGTCTCCCCTCTGTTTTCAGTTATTTTATTAGGATATAGTTTTGGGAATGAGAAATCCACGGACTTTCTCTTCAGAGAAACGCAGTCATGTACCAAGACTTCTGCATGCAATAGCAAGAGAGCACAGTCTCTGACTTCCGTCTCTGGATCCTAGATTAAGCATAGGTGGTTTAGAAGAGGTGGGGATTAATGTAGATCACCTCCTCTGTGTCAAATACTGGAGTTTAGGCACGTTCTATCCATTAACTTACTTAATTCTTAACTCAATGCCTGGCTAATTTTCGTCAAAACTCTATCGGGTAGATAATCTTATCTCCATTGCACAGATGAAGAAACAGACTGAGGTTCAGTGATTCACACAGTGGGACTCACACTTAGGCTTGCTTTACTCCAAAGCCCATCTTCTTTTCATTATACCCTTCTGACCTTTAAATCAGAATTATCAAGCACCTACTGTGTGCCAAGGCATTTTCTCCCTTACAACAGTTTTTCAATTAGGGATTATTACAGATGAGGATCTTAGTCTAGAGAAGTGAAGACATGATCAAGGAAACACATCTGAGTTGTGGGAACCTGATCTAGAACTCGTACTTCTACCTCTTGGTCCACAGCTTTGGCAGAGTAGGGATACAAATCCGGATTTGTCAGATTCCGAGACATGTTCTCAACCACTGTGATGGTTAAGACTAGGAAATTCTTTTACTTGCATTTGTTTTGTTGATACATTTAGAAATCCCCTTTTTATTTCTAGACTTCTGTCTTAGTCTAGTTGGGTATCTGGTTTTCTTTGAATGGCATTGTTTCAGTCTTGATTTTCATTTCTGCTGCAGTTAGGAATCTAAGTAAACAGGAAAGCATGACTCTTCAATATGGTCTGAATGTACAGTTGGTGGGGTGAAGATGAACTTTCCTTGTAAAGCTTGTCCATCATAGCTTGCTATAATGAATTCTGCAAGTATTTTTCAGCAGTTAAGTCTTCATTAAGATAAAGATGCTGATAATTCATAACGTATACTGAATCTGTGACTACATTCATTTTCTCAGATAGTAAATGGATTGAAAATATTTGCTGGGTTCATGGAAGAACATGTAACCTTTCAAAAAATAATCCTGATCGCTATGAACTGTATATGGTTAGGAGGCAAAGGAGAATATTCTGAAAACTATTCTCAGCTCATTTGGCACTTCTATTTACTTTACGGAATTACTACCTTCTACAAAGTATTTACTGTCTTTTACACAGAATACTATATTTCTCACCATATTTTTTGAGATGTTTCAATCATATAGAAAATTAATAGACCAATGAGTAAGCCAACTTTCCAGAGTTGTTCAATCTTAATATTTTGCCATATTTACTTTATACCTTGTTTGCAAGTAACATTACTAGTATGCTGAATTTATTCTTTTTCTTTCCTAGACGTGTTGTTATACTTTTGTTACATATGTATGTATCCGTAAACAATATAGAGCATTACTTTACCTGTTTTTAAACTTTGTACAATGATATGATACTGTACCCATATTTGTTCAGAAGTGTTTTTAGTTGCTTAACATTATTTTTAAGAAGTAGCCTTATTGATTGTTCATCTATTTTAATTGCTGTGTAGTATTCCATTGTATGAATATACCAGAATTTTTTTATCCATTTTCCTTTTGACTGACATTTAAGTTGTTTACATTCTTTTGCAATTCTAAACAATGCTGCTATGAACTTTCTTATGCATGTTTCCTTATGTTCCTGTGGGAAAGATTTTGGATATATACATAGGACTGGACTTCCTGGTGTTGGGTATCTTCAACTTTGCTAGAAATTGTTAATTTCTGTCCAAAGTGGTTGTAGCGATTTACACTCCCCTTAGCAGTATCCTCCATTAAGTTTTCATCCAAGATATTAGTGTACTCTAGTTTTAAAGAAATGACGGTGCTTGCATCATTAAGGCACAAATTGCTTTGTTCATTTCTTTTATGCCTATATGCTTTTAAGTCCAACATAATTTTAGGGAGAAAGATAAAGGAATAAGGTCTAGATTGAACTAAATACTAATTCTCCCTTCTGCTATTGTACAACCTTACTTCTTGTTGTGTTTGTACTTGTGATGGAGACAGACCCTAATGAAGTAAATTGTTTACTGAGTTTTTTTTTATTGTTTTTGTGTCAATAGATTGTCCAAGGATTAAAAAGTAAGCAGCATTGTTTGTTGGAGAGCCCTACAGAAAGTGGGAAAAGCTTAGTCTTACTTTGTGCTGCTTTAGCGTGGCAACAGTCTCTTCTTCGTGGTAAGTATTTGGTTGATATATTCAGCTTGATTATTGGGACTTGAAAAAAATATAATAAAGTACTTTTTATCCAGAATGATTCATTTAAAGAAATAGCAGTAACTAAGAATATACTTTTGGTCTTTCTTTTAATCCTCCCTGCTTGATATTTTAATAAGTCTCAATATAAACGAATACTCAAGTGGTTGTGCCTTTATTACATTATTAATCTTTGACTATTATCTTTTTGTAAATTAGGCAAATTGATGATAATTTCTCTATAAATGTCTCTGACACCATAAGTGTTTCTCTCCTGTCCTAATTTGATGTTACAGATGGGGTGACCAACTTGTCCAGATTTGCCAAGTACTTTCCCAGGGTTAGCACTGAAAATCTTACAGCCTGGGGAACCTACCAATCCTGGGCAAATTCGAGTAGTTGCTCACTGTATCTGCAGAGGATGATTAATGTTTTTTGAATTAGAAATATTATAAATAGAGGTTCTTTCACTTTTAGGGAAGCCAGTGGATGAAAGCTTAAGCAAAATAGCTGAAGTACCGTTGTCGAGTCGTTGTATGTGCCATTCAAAGAATTTTACAAATGATGGCGAGGACCGAGGAACTTCACGTCATTTCAACAGTCCAAGTACGCCACCTTCTGAAAGAAATGGCACTTCATCAACTTGTCAAGGTAGGTTATAGTTTTGCCTGGGTCTGTTGGTATCTGTAACAGGAACCTTCATTACTGTTGTTATGAGACCTAATTTGATAAATTTGATGAGCATAATTGATTAGGTACCTCCATCTAATTTCTCTGGAATTATTTTTAGATAACACAAGAGTGGTCAGAAATCCTTGGACTACTTTATTCTTGGTTTGGCTTTTAATTGATTTGGACATTTTGCTAGCTTAAATCATTTTTTGAAGCAGGCAAGACAAAACAAATGATATTCAGAAATTGATGTTATTTGTAGGCAGGATTGTTAATTATAGGTTAGAATTTTAGAAAACATTGATTTGTATTGTAAGACAAAATCTAGTTAGCCTCATTCATTCTTGATAAGTCTGCATGAACTTCTGAAGCCAGTATCCTGCATGAGGATGAGATATGTTTTAGGTATGATCCTTGACTAGTTCTAATTAGGTTTATTTAAGAGAAATATATTAAGAATAACATAAGACTATTCATTTTTAAAAAATATTTCTCTGGCTTTGACTATATGGAAAAGATTGATCTTTATTTGCCTAAGCCAGAAACCTAGGAGACATCGTGTACATGTTACTCTACCTTATTTCTCCGGGCAAATCTCTATCTCCATTGACAACTCCCTGGTCCAAACTACCATCTCTTGTTTAGAGCATGCAATAACTTCTTTTCCTGCTTTCACTCATGCCATTCTTTAACTAATCACTGGCAGGGAGAAAAGAGGTGGCCATGACTGACTTAAGTCGCAACAGTATCCACTTCCTAAAATCAAGAATGGAGTCATCTTCCTCTAAAGCACATGACTATGTGTGGAGGAGGGTGGCTGCTGGAACCTAAGTGTGATTCTGTTAGGAGTGAGAAAGAGGAGATGGGATAGTACTGGAGAGGTGACCAATAGTGTTGTCTACACTGTTTTGACCCTTAGCCCTTTTGACTTTCTTTCCATTCCTTCAAAGGGTCATGCTTTCTTCTGCCTCAGAGCCTTTGCTTGTGTTAGTGTCTCTTCAGAGGAAAGTTACATCTTCAACTTGTTATCCTCCTCTTCCATTAGGTGTTGCTTAAATGTCGCTTCCTTGAGGGAGCCATACTGACCTTTCCGTTAGATCAGATTTGGTTTCCCTGTTATTTTGTGTCATCTCACTGTGCTTGTCTCCTTGACAGCACTTGTCTGTGAAGTTTTTATTATCCATGTGTCTGTGTGCATCTTTTATTAATCTCTGCTTCCCCTAGCAGACTGTGTTCTCCATGAGGTCAGGAACCATGTCAGTTTGCTCACCATTGTAACCCTGGAACCTAGCAGAGTGCTTGGCATATAGTAGGTGCTAGATAAATATTTGTTGTGTGAATGAATGGAGTTGATTTTGAGCTAATTATAAGAACTCTGGTTTACAATATTTATATACAACCTGTATTATTTTTAGAAAAGCTTTATTGTAATATACTTGAGAAAACAAACTGCATTTATTTAAATGGTATGCTTTGATAAGTTATGACCTCCACCATAAGGTGTACCTCTATGAAAATTTCAGTCAGTGTCAAGATAGTGAACATATCCATTACCTTCAAAAGTTTTCTCATGCACCTTTGTTATCCCTCCTTCCCACCCCTCTGTGACTTCCTCTCCCCCAAGAACCACTGATTTGCTTTCTATCACTAGAGATTAGTTTGCATTTTCGAGAGTTTATATAAATGGAATCAGACAATTTGTACACTGATTTTGTCTAGCTTCTGTCACTTAACATAATTCTTTTGAAATTCACCCATGTTGTGTGTATCAACAATTTGTTCCATTGTGTTGCTGAGTAATGTTCCGTTCTGTGGATATACTACAAATTGTTTATCCAGTCACGTGTTGATGTATATGTGAGTTGTTTCTAGTTTTGGGTTATTGCAAATAAAGCTGCTATGAACATTTGTATGTAAGTCTTTGTTATGGACATGTGCTTTCCTTTTTATGGGCAAATACCTAAGAGTGGAGTGAGTGGATCACTTATGTTGAACTCTTTAAGAAACTTCCAAACTGTTTCCCAAAGTGTTTATACATTATACCATTTTACATTCCCACCAGCAGTGTCCAAGAGTTCCCATTTCTCTACATCTTTGCTTACACTTGGTATGGTCAGTCTTGTCAGCCATTCTAATAGGCATGTAGTGTTGTATCTCATTGTGGTTTTAATCAGCATTTCTCTGATAACTTATGATGTTGAGCGTCTTTTTGTGTGCTTATTAGCCATCTGTGTATCTTCTCTGATAAAATGTCTGTTCGACTATTTGCCTGTTTTTTTTTCTTATTGTTAAGTTTTGAGAGTTCTTTATATATTTTGAATACAAGTGTTTTTCTATCAAATATAGTTTTAGGTTTTACCATTAAGTCTAAAATCCATTTCGAGTTATTTTTGGTATATGGTGTGAGGTATGGATCCAAGTTCATTTATTTTGCCTATGGATAGCTCATTGTTCAGCACCATTTATTGAAACGGCTACCCTTTATCCACTGCATTGCCTTTGTGCCTTGGTAAAAAATCAGTTGTCAATATATACAAAACTTGCATTTTAACATCATTGTGAGTTAGGGCTAGAATAGGGTTTAGAATAGTCTCTTGAAGCATCAGATGCGGTAAATCAGGGTTGTATTCTTTATATTTTTAAGCAAATTCTTTAATAAGATATAAGCTCAATACAGAAAAGCATACAAATCCTAAGTGTATAGCTTGATGAATTTTCACAAAGTAAACACACTCGTGTATCTACCACCTAGATAAAAATAGGACATTCCCAACACCCTACAGCCCCTTCTCATGCTTCTTTCTAGTCACTATCCTTTCTCTGCACAGGTATTTGCTCTCCTCCCTTCTGTCACCATTGATGAGTTTTGCCTCTTTATAGAAATGGAGTGATATCTGTACTCTTGAGTCTGCGTACTTTTGCTTAACATTGTATTTTGGGGATTCATTTGTGTTGTTGCATATAGTAGTAGTTCTTGTTGTGGTATATTATTTCCTTCTATGAACATATCACAGTTTATTAATCCATTCTGCAGTTATTAGACATTTGGATGGTTTCTCCTTTGGGCTTTTAATGCTTTTATGAACATTCTTGTTCATTCTTTTGCAAATAGGTAAGTATTTTCTGTTGGATATATCCCTAGGAATGGCATTGCTGGTCATAGTGTATGGATATGTTCAGCTATAGTAGAGACTGCCAACATTTTCCAAAGTGGTTGAACCAGTTTATGCAACCCCTTCACTACATCCAGTTGTATATGGGTATTATGTTGTTCAGCATTCTTGTTAACACTTGATATGTCCAGTCTTCTAAAATTTTAGCCATTCTGGTGCATGGATGGTGTTCTCGTGAGTTTGAATTGATATTTCTCTGGTGACTAATGAGGTTGAGAATCTTTATATATGTTTATTGGTCATTTGAATATTCCTTGTAGTGAATTGTCTATTCAGATTGTTCATATTTCTATTGAGTTGTTTATTACTGATTTCTATGAGTTTTTTTTTTTTAATATCTTCTGGCTATGTCTTGTTTCTTTATAACTTTGTATTTTAAAGACTTAACCCCTCCAATAAGCTTCCTGCCAACGTCACTGCTATAGAGAACAGGAAGATAAGCCTTTTGGTCAATGCAAATAATATGATTTTTTTTTAATGAATTGGGGTAAATCTCATTGGCATATGGCAGTTCAGTTTTTCTAAAATTAAATTATTGTTTTTGGTAGACATTCCCTGGCCTTTAATGGGCACATGCAAATTTGCCCCTTGATTTATTTGGGACAGGGTTTCTCAAAAGTGGCACTATTAAAATTTGAATGGGATAATTCTTTGTTGTGGCAGCTGTCCTGTGCACTGTGGGGTGCTTAGCAGCATCTCCCAGGCCTCAACCCACTAGAGGCCAGTAGTACCTACCCCCCACTTTGTGACAACCAAAAATGTTTCCAGACGTTGCTGAATGTCCCTGGGGTGGGAGGTGGGGGTGTTAAAATTGCCCTGGTCGAGAACCACTGATCTAGATTTGTTTTGTGGGTATTTTACCAGTTTGCCAGGAAATTAGGGAGCTCAAAATTACGTGTGTTTTCTAAAATACATATGGAAATACAAAGGACTAAGAATAGTCAAGATATTTTTTAAGCAGCAGGTCAAGGTGAGAAGACTTGTTCTATGAGATATCCTGATTTATTATATATAAAGCTATAATAACTAAAGCACTTTGGTATTAGCACAGTATTAGACCAGTGGAAAACAGTAGAGAACCCAAATCCAGTTCCGTGTGTATCCAGAAACTTGATTTCTTTTAATAGTAGTGCTCTTACAGAGCAGAGGGCAAAGAAGGGGCGTTTCTATAAGTGGTCCTGGGACTATTAGATATCAGTATGGAAAAAATTCAAATTGGTATCCTACTTTACTCCGTACACAAAAATCCATTCCAGGTAGATTAAAGACCTAAGCATGAAAGGCAAAACTACTAAGATGTTAGAATATAGTGGTTTTCAAACAATGTTCTTAAGAGTCTTAGAAAAAACATGGCTTGTAGTGGGAAGGGGACAGTGGATCAGGGAAGTTCTAGGTCTTGCGTGCTCTTTTGGAAATTTTAAACGCTATTTCTTAAAAAACTGTAGTCCTCCTCAGAAAAGGCTTGAAAACCTGTGCTGTGTGGCATAGAATGCCTTCTGTGTTTTTGCAGACTCAAACCTTATTTTTTTTTTGAAAATAGTATTGGACTTGCTTATAGTGCTTTCTCCCCTAGTAGTCTGTAAATCCTTCAAGGCCAGGGACTGGTTTTTTTTCATTGTTTTTCCATGGGGTCTGGAATTGTATGGACTCAATAAAATAAATGCTTGTTAAATGAATTCAAGCACTGGGAGTGGAGGGAATGTATAGAGAAGAGCAGAGAGGAAGGAAGGTACTTTGAAGAACACTCTCATTTACAGGAAGCGAGAAACCACTGCATTGCAATAGTTAAGAACCGTGTTACAGACATTAAGGAAAAAGCAAATGCATTTATTCTGTTGCAAGAATACAGAGTGTTACGTTTGGCTGTATACCTAGAGGTTATGCTTATGGATTTTAGAATCAGACAGCAGGAGTCAGTCATATCTGGGCTCTGCCTCTTACTAGCTAAACAATATTGGGCATGAACTTGACTTCTTTCAAACCTAGTATTCGCACTTATAAAATGGGAATAATATTATTCGGTGATTTAAGAGGTCATTGATGACCTTGAGATAGAGCTTTCCGGATTGTGGGATTAAAAGCTAGATTATAGGAGCTTGATTCTACTATATTGTTAAGCCTAAAGAACATTGAGAAGCTCAGTAGGAAACAAACATTGAGACACTGTAAAGAACGATTTTTATAGAAATGAAATACATTTTCTTGAGAGAATCTTACAGTTATATTTTTTAAGCCACGTTATTGGGAGTGGTCTACAAAAGCATAAAGCTACAATTGGACTTTCCTGTTGAAAGTATATTTCTCAAAATGTTTGCTATATCTTTGTTAAGGTAAACTGAGTGGTAAAGTGCTTTTAAACATGTTGAGCATTTCATGTTTTAAAGTATGTGATGAAATTTTTAGAAATAAATCATACATCTTGATTCCAATTTTTTTCTAGAAAAATTTCCTGGAGCAACCCCTGATGGCCTAGTGGTTAAAGTTTGGCATGCTCCGCTTCGGCGTCCCAGGTTCAGTTCCCAGGCGTGAACCACACCACTCGTCTCTCATTGACTATGCTGTGGTGGTGGCTCATATAGAAGAACTAGAAGGACTTACACGTAGAATATAGAACTATGTACTGGGGCTTTGGGAAGGGAGAAAGAAGAGAGGCAGATTGGCAACAGATGTTAGCTCAAGGCAAATCTTTCCAAGCAGGGAAACGAAAAAGAAAAAGAAAAATTTCCTAAATGTAAGTTATTTATACCCATTTTTTATGACTTCTTATATAAGACTCTCCCGAAAAAAACTATACTGGCTGCAAAGCTATCTGCCATTAAACAGGTATCCATATGGAGAGATAAAAATGGTGATTTTCAAGTAGAGAAGAATTCAACCCTTATAAACTACACAGCAGGTAAACAGAATTTGTTGGCAGTGAAATATTCCCGTTAGTTCTAGTAGAACAAGGTAGCCAAGCATCAATCAAGATTTCAGTGGTGCTTGTAGAGAGTAGTTGGGTCATGTCACAGACATAAATTGTAAATTATTGTAACTTCATTTTATATAGTTACTCATTACAAAGGAGTTTATTATTATACTAGATTATTGAGGCTAACATCATTAAAATGTAACTGCATGGTGCTTTCTTATATAAGAGAAATTTGACAATAAACTATTTACTTAAGGCATATACTGATAGTATAGCTACTTTCTACTTTTAATTCTTCTGTTGTTTTGATCTAATAATGGCATTTTGGGGGGTCAAAATACCTTTTTTTAGAAACCTTGATACAACCATATGTTGTCTTCAAAATCTTACTTCAAATAAAGCAATACAGGCAAGTTGGAAGTAAAAGCATGGAATACATAAACAAAATAATAAGGGAATTATGTTGCCAGTTATCAATGGGTTGCCCCTGTGTAACAACATCAGAGTGTTGGCCTCTATTGTCTGTTCTGCAATAATGGAGCTGCACCCAGTAGACATTTCTCTTTTGCACCTGGCAGGGGTTAAGCTTTGTCAGAGAAGGTTTAAGACAAAGGGCCTTCCTTCCTAATTCCAGGGTGCTTCCATTCTTTTCTTTTTCTTTCTCCTGCAGTACAACCAACAGTGGCACAATTCAGGGGTGTCTACAGGGACTCACCCACAGTGGGTGATCCACAGTGGATTCAGTGGATCCCCTTTGATGGCTTAATAAGGAGAATGAGTGGCACCCCTGCAAGTGGAATCCCAGTGAATCCAGTAGGCATCCCAGCCTCAGCCTACCTGCACCTGGGAGGGGACAGGGCTTTCCTGTTTGCCAGTCTCAGCCTGCTGTTCCCTACCTGCTGAGCTCTGCCCTGACCAGGGACCGGTACTGGCCTTGGGAAACATGACAATCTTCTCTACCATCCCTGTGCTGCAATCATTCCTTCTCCAACAAGCCCTGAAGGCAGCCTTGGCGAGGGGGGTCCTCTCCCAAAATTGTTTCTTTCTTAACTACTCTACTGTAATTCTGGGCTATTCTCTATAGTTCCCTTTAAAGGTTTATGGTTAATTGTTCATTATATAAACTGTCCCTGCTCAATCTATTGGTTGGTTTCCGTGTCCTGATTGAACCCTGATTCTTATCATTATATATTATTTTATAGGGTGTTAGTGCTAAGGGGAAAAATGAAAGGAGAATAAGTTGGATAGGGAGTGTCAGGACAAGAGGATAGTTTATATTTTAAATGACATGGTCAATACAGCCTCAGCAAGATGACATTTGAACACAGAATTAAAGATAGTGAAGAAGATGAGGCATGAAATCATCATGTGGAAGAGGATTCCAAATGGAAGGAACATAGAGTGCAAGTCTACAGGTGGGAGAGTGCCTGGCATGTACCAGGAGCATAATGGAGTGCAGAGGTACAGGGGATGACTGGCCAAAGATGATGTCAGAGAGAGTGTGGGACCAACTGTATGGTGCTTGAGGTCCAGCATAAGGACTTGAACTTTCCCCCTGAGAGAAATGGAGAGCCCCTGGAGAGATTTCACAATGTCAGGGTGTGACATCTGGTTTTAAAGGGTCACTCCAATTGGTGCATTGGAGATAGATTGTGGGTCAAATATAGAGGCAGAGAACCCAGTTAGAAGGATACAGTGATAATCCAGGCCAGAACAATGGTGCAATGTGGTCCACCCAGCCATCAGGGAGTAACAGGGTGTTGACTTACATACTCACCGCAAGCAAAGAAAAAACTAGTCAAAATACGTGATATGATTATTTTGCTAATGATCAGTCTACAAATGCAGTGGGTAAAAGTCCACAAGGCCAGAGAAAAGCAACCTTCGTGTAAAGAAAAATTCTGAGGAACTGAGAGTCACACCACCTGCAACAACCACAGATTCTAGAATTATTTGAGATGCCAGGACAATGAGGAGGGAATAATCTTTTCAACAAGTAGTGCTGGGACAGGTGGATATCCACATGTGAAAGAATAAAGGTGAACCCCTACCTACACCATATACAAAAATGTTACATCTTCTTACCATCAAAGATGTAAATGTAAGACCTAAAACTATAAAACTCTTGGAAGAAAACATGGCCCTGGATTAGGCAGTGTTTTTATAATTATGGCACCCAACACATAAGCAACCAAAGGGAAAACAGATCAATTCAACTTCATCAAATTAAAACTTGAGTGCGTTGAAAGACATGATCAAGAAAGTGAAAAGACAACTCACAGAAGGGGAGAACATGTTTACAGATCTTTACATATCTGATAAGGGTCTACTATTGACAATATATAATACATTCTCCCCTCTCAACAATAAAATACAAATAGCACAATGAAAAATGGGCAATGCATTTGGATAGGCATTTCTCCATAAGAAATACATGCCTGCCTGGTGCTGTGCTGTCACTGCCCGAGGCTGCAGTTCCTGTGCTGGCCATCAGGTGGCAGCCTCCTGTGTCAGTGGTGCCCACTGAGCTTTGTTGGAGCAATTGGAGAAAGGAGGAGTCATGCAGAAGTCATGCTGACCCTCCGCCTGCCTCAGGACCCACTTGCACTTCCTATTACTAGTGTTCCTCTTCACCGACTGAGTGGAGCAAAAGCAGGAAGGAGGGATCCAAGATGCCCCTATTTGTTCATTCGGCAGCTATGTGCCAAGCCCTCACCCTGGGCCGGGAGCCCTGGTGGTCCCAAGGGTGGTACTGAAATCTACCCAGTGGTCCCTGCCCACCAGGAGCTCAGTCTGGAGGCAGATGGACAAAAGCACAAAATCAGAGACACGTGAAAGAGAAGAGCATGAACTGGAATGAAAATAAAGAGTGTCCTGCAGGGAGGGCTGGGGTCTCACTGGGTAGGAGGGTCTGAAAGGCCTGACTGAGGTGACATTTGCTGTGACCAGAATGACAGGAGGACCCAGCGCTGCACTCACCTGTGATCAGCGTGCCAGGGAGAAGGCACTGCTGGTGTGGAGACACCCAGGCAGAAGTGAGTTTGGCCAGAGGAGGTTAGAGAGGTGGGCACTGTGGCTGCAGATAGCCTGGAGGGGAGAGGAGGGAGAAGGGCAGGCCAGACCCAGGAACTGGGAGATGGTGTGAGGTGTCTCCTCCTCTCTGAGAACACTGCTCCCCACCCTGCATCTTTAAACCGCAAATATTCTCTCTCTCTCCATCTCTGTGGACCAGGAATCCTGCACAACTGAGCTGGAGCCTCTGCTCATGACGACTTCCATGTTGGGGCTGTGGCCTCCACTGAGGCTGGAACAGGGTGAGATGTGCTGTCAAGCTTACTCTTGTGGGCTCGGTCAGGAGCAGCTTCACTGAGAGCCCGGCTCCTTTCTGTCTGTTGGCCAGGGCACTCCCTTGGTTTTCTTCTATGTGGGCCTCTGCATAGGGGAGCTCAGGACATCCATGTATGTCCCCAGGTCCAGGGGTTAGACAGACTGAGAGAGGGGAACAAGGGAAGAGGGAAGAGGGAACACAAGAGAGCGAGTGAGAGAGAATGACAGCCTCGGTGATGGAATCTGAGAAGGGTCGTCCTGTCACTTGTGCTGGGTCTGTTGGTCAGAAGCCAGTGCCTAAGCAGTCAGTGGTCCACAGGGACGTGTAGAACAGGCAGGGAGGTCATCCCTGCAGGGGCACGCTGACCTTGACTCGAGTGTCCTGGTTGCAAAAGGCTCCCTTCCTACCTGGGCTGATCCTGCGTTGAGCTCAGATCCTCCTCCTTGGGAGTGTTGCTCATCGTGACCCGGGTGTGCTCTCCCGGGTTCCCTGGGCTCCTGTCTCCTCCAGGAGGGAGATGTACACTGAAGAGGCTGAGGCCAGAGCAAGCAGGGACCACTCCACCCTCCCAGTTCATTTGCTTCCTTCCCCAGGAGGGCCGACTCCTCAGGAGCCTCTCCTCACTGCTCACCATCTTCTCTGCTCTGAGAGCACCTCGTTTCAGCCTCTGAAGAAGACCTGGGGAGAAGTTTGCAGGTGGGAAGGCCTCTCTCCATGGGAGCCCCAGAGTGGACAGGGACCTTCGACAGGGCTGGGCATTGTCCCCTCAGTCAACTTGGACTTCCTGGGAGGCAGCAACACCTGGGGGCAGGGCCTAGGCTGGTGGAAGGTCTCTAAGCTTCCCCACAATGCCCATCTTCCTGGTCTCACCTGATTGGGCACAGGCCTGCACAAGCACACAACATTTCAGACCCCCTGGGGTCATGTGCAGCCCATCAAGGCCGCTGTGTCTGTCTCATTGTGTGGTTGTCCGTCTCACTTTCCTGGCTGATTCGCTGCTCTGTTCTAGATCCAACCTCAGGCGGCTGCAAAGTTGACTTGCCACGTCAGCTTGCCACTGAGATGGCTACTGTTTCCAGAAATGCTTAGGGGCCGGGCTTTGTCCACCCATGGCGACATCAAGTGGACAACCTCTGACAGTGAAGCCACCCCCTTCAGTCTTGCGCCACTCACAGGGCCGTCACACTGAGGGGGTGGGGACGGGACCTGCCCTGGGCCAAAACACCACGACTCTCACTGTTCTTCCCTCAGCTTCAAATGCTCCTCAGTTGGTTGTATGTCTTTGGTCTCTTCCCAGAAGTTGTTTTCTGACAGCGCGTCCAGTGTGATCATGGCTTTCCGGGAAGAGGATTGGCTGAATTCCTCACTCAACCATTTGGTGTGTCCTGCCGCCCCACCCCGATCACTTTCTAAAGGCTCATCCTTTCAGCAATCTGAGAACCCAAGATTGTGAGTCTGTGTCCCGGAGGGATTTTGAGAAGAGCTGGTGGGATGGCAGTATTGCAAAGCATAAAGTCTTGCTTCCAGAAAGCTCTCTGGGATCCTCATCATCTTGCTGTTTTGGAGTCAAAGCCCTGAGGTCTTTAAAAAGCCAGCAATGTTAGAACATGGGCAGGACAAACAAAAGTCTCTGGGCTCCAACACCAACTAAAATATTCTGAATTTCTAGTAACCTGAGACGAGTGGAAAGGAATTGGGAGTATGGAGTGGAGGGGCGGTTTGGGCCAACTACGCATCTGGGAGGAGAAATGCCATGCAGAGCAGCCTTTCTGGGGGCATAAGTGTGGGACATGTGTGCAGACCCCCGCTGCAGACATTGCTGCTGCTGCCCTTCAGTTCCCTCAGCCCACTTGAGTCCCTGCAGTCCCTGGGAGCCAGTCCCCAGCAGGCCCACAGTGTCCCCCTGGAGCACCTGCATCCACTCTCTGCCTGAGGGCTCTCTCCTGCACCGGGAGCTTTCTCTCCTGCAATCCTGTGCCAGCCTGTAGCACAGAAGCCTTCATGACCCGGGGTAAACCCTCCACCCACAGGGACAGAGCCAGTCCGGGTGGGATCTCGTCTCCCAACAGGACTAGGATGGATGCTCACCTCAGTGCTCCCTCGTCAGGCCCGCACTGGCTCTCCTCCCCCAGGCTCCCTTCCCCCATGGTCTCCCTCGGGCCTCCTCCATCACCTGCAAACAAACCACTTGCCCTTCAACCTTGTCTGCTTTGGGGGCCCAAACCCTGCCGAGGCTCCATGCTGGCTGTGACTTGGAGCAGGTCGTCCAGCCTTCTGGACTTGAGCTTCCTCACCTGAAAGATGGGGACAAAAGGCCTGCCTCCCGGAGTCTTCGGAGGAGACACAGCATGGGAAGGTGCAAACCGCTGCAAAGAAAGATGCCAGGTGATCACCCAGTAAAACACCAACCTTGCCAAAGCAACAGGAGCTCGTGAGGCTGAGGGAGGAACGCGGGCAGCCTGTCCCAACAACGTGGAGATTCACTGACGAGTGTGGCCGTGCAGGGTAGGCCCCTGAACAGTGGAAGAGCCATTAACAAGGAGGGTGACAGGACAGAGGCTTCCAAGGAGAAAGATTTAAGTGTTAGAGGATCACAGAGGCCTTAGGAAAATCGTGAGGCCCTGGAACATGTTACTGAAATGCTATTATTGGCCGTAAAAATGTGTTACAAATACCCAGTTCACTCTGGATTACTTCTCATTGGTTGTAGGAATGAGTGCACACTTGTGATTAGAACCCACATTTTGTTAAATATAGGATATCTTTATTTTACTTAACTTTTAATTTTTTTTTTGTCGATGAAGTGCCAAGCATGGGTTTTCTCCGTTCTTTTCTTTGCATGGGTGACCTCTACTTTCAGAAGTGGATTCCTGGTGCTCATCACCACTACTATCCCAAGGGACAGCCCTCTTTCAGGTCACACCGTGGATGTGAGCTCCAGGTGGACAGGGACCACATCGGGTCATACTGGTGAAGTTACAGTGCTCGGCCCATGGCAGGGACCAGAGCGTATTGGGTGAATGAGTGAGTAAACAATGAACGAATGCATGAATGAGTACATGAGTGCAGGAGTGAGTGAGTGAGGGAATGAGTGAAGGAATGACTGGGTGAATGAAGCAATAAGTGAATAAACCACAGCAGCTGGATCCACACAGGAGGAGGCTTTATCTGTGGCGGGCTCACAGGGTGTCACAGCACAAGGCCTAGACGGTGGCATGGAGCATGTCCAGCTCTCCTTCCAGCACTGAGCCTCCGTCACCTGCAACACAGTGTGGTCCTGGTTCTTCTTCAGCTCCACCTCAAACAATGTTGAATGTTCCCGGGAACAGAGCAGCAGGAAGGGAACCTGAGGAGGGACTTCCCAGACCCTGCGCCCTGGAAGACCACTGTGACAGCCTGTCAGGGGGCTCTTAACACGCTCCAGGCACCAGGCTAGAAATACTCAAGCCATTCCTCAGGGAAGTCTCCCAACAGCCCATCAGGAGGCCAAGTCATTTCCTCATTGTACAGATGGGGAAGCTGAGGCTGAGAGCATCACCTGCATCACCAGCTAGAAAGAGGCTGAGCAGGCGCTAGGACCCCTGTTTCTCTGACTTTGGATCATTCCAAACCACTGTCCTGCACTGCGGCCTCCTCGGGCTCAAGGGTCCTGGCCTCCCTGGGGCCTGCACCCTTCTGGCCTCCAGCCATCACTGAACTAAAGGGACAGGGCCACTCCGTCTGCCTGGGGCTGGGTATGGTGGCCGGGGAATGGCCAGCCGTGGGCGCTGTGGGCTCTCCCAGTACCAAGGACCAGCCTATCCCCCCGCAGAGTGAGGTCTTTCTGGGCATCAGGACCAAAAGTTGTCAGAACTTTAGGGAAAAGAGGTCCCTCCCTCAGCATGGGGGAGCCCTTCTCAGGCAGGCCCCATGGGGTCTAAGAGGCACTGGGTTCAAATCCCGGCTCTGCCACTCTGCAGGGCACAGAGGGGGCAAGTCTCTTTGAGCCTCAGTTTCCTCATCAGTGAAATGAAGACAATAATTGATCCTCCCCCAAGGAGTTGTGGGGAGGATTCAAGGAAATAGCTCAAGAGGAGAACAGAGGCCCCGGTAAGTGCTCATCACCGTGAGCTGTTCCTGCTGATGTCACCCCACTGAGAGGCCCCTGGGGCCCTTCGCCTCTGCCCACTCTGATCTCCCACCAGGCATGCCCTACTCGCTCTGACTCCGCTGTTCCTCTGGAATGCCTTTCTCCACCCCATCTTGTCCCACGGGAGTCAGCCAGCCAGCTGGGGATCCAGGACCCAGCCCCATCTCTCCTCCCGTGATTCCTCTTCATTACAGCTAGTAGCTGTTGAGCTCTGAAAAGGTGCAGGACACTCCAGGTGCAGCCTGAGCAAACTTGTCTGACACCACCATGAAAGGTCGGCTGCCACCCCACTTCACATTTGAGGAAACCAAGGCTCCAATGGCAGTTCCTCTCCGAGGTCACCAGGGCTCTCTCGCTCATCCCCACTGAGCAGGGGCCCTCCATCGCAGAGGCTGAATGTGCTGGATATGTGGGCTGGGGCTGGCACAGTGCCTGAGGCAGCCATCACTCCTGGAAGACCCTGAGGTGTGCTTTGGCACAATGACCTTCTCCAAAGCCTCCAGCCCCATGCTCTGACCTTCTGGCACCTTCTATGACACCTCCACTGTGTCTTGTCAAAGTCACTTCTGCTCACACAAGCTCAAGTGGGTCCTGCTGTTGCAACTGAGAACTCCCCCTGGAGGGAGTATGTTCAAGGAGGTCCCTGTGACTCACTGCTCTGTCCTAGATGTGCTTTCCCTACTGAGGATGGGGCTCTCTGCTTGGAGGGAGAGGGAGCAGGCAGGAGTGTCCAGACCCTCATCATCATCTGTCCTGGATGGCAGGCCAGGCTGCTCAGCTCAGGTGAGTTAGGGAGCAGGAGGGGCATGGGCAAGGCCAAAGCGGAGTCAGGTGTGGTAGGGGCGGGGCCAGGGGTGAGGGGAGTGGTAGGGCCAGAAGGAACAGGAGTGGGGCCTTCCAGCTGGGCAGGTCACCCCAGGTACCTTCATCCCCTGCATCCTAGCTGCTCCTCCTTCTCCCTCCCCCCCTCAGGTCTCTGCTTCAGGGTTTCTGGAATCCCCGTTCCCAAACAAGATCACAGCGTAGAAGGAGACCTTGGGTGTCAGACTGTGACCAACACCTTAACATCACGTTTGCATTATGAGCCAGAATCTCCACCTCTAGGGATCGGTCCTAAAGAAGTAGAGATTTATGGATGCAGGTGTTCCTTTCAGCATGCTGACGGGAGTGAAAAATCAGAAATGATCCGTGTTGCCCAGCAGAGGCTCTTAGGAAATTCTGAGGCCGACGCAGGGGAGGAAGAGGATTGACTGGCCAGGGTCCAGCCCTGGGGAAATCAGGTTCCAGAAGAGCACACTCCCTGCAGTCCTTCCCACACGATAGCCACAAGTGCACACCCACACACACTTGCACATAGACATACCCATGTGCATACAGATGCACACAGCTGAATGTGCACATGCACACACGTGCACACACGTGCATACAAATGCAAAGGACTGAAACGGTGAACACTGCCTATTAAGGGCACTCCTCAGTTTCCACTTAATTCTTAATTCCCTTAGAATTCATTCTTTTACTATAATAAAAGTTCATTGTCTTTGTAATAAAAACTTTTACAAAGAAAAACTAAATAATGTACTTCAGTCCAAAGATGAGTGATAAATGGATAACATTAACCATGTGATTTTATTCTTGTTAGAATTATAAGAGGAATAGAGGCACATTCTATCAAGTTGAAACATCACGCAGGCCCCTAAAGGAGAAGAGAAGCGAGTGGGAATTCCCATCCCCAGAGGTGAACCCCGTGGACGATTTGGTGCGTATCTCTCTGGCTTTGTCTCTCTCTTTCTGTCTGTCTCTCTCTGTCTCTTGCTCACACACAGATTCATTTTCATAGATGCGTGTCTCCCGGCTGATATCACATATACGTGGTCTTACAGATGGGACAGATGGAGCCCATCTCCTCGCCATGGACAGTAGCATTCCTTCCAATTGCTTGCTATTGCAACCAGTGCTGTGATGAATAGTCTGGAAAATACATCTTTGAAAAGTTGGGCAGGAATTTCTGTGGGATGAAGTCCTGGGATCAGCACCGCCAGTACAGGCGTGCCCCTGGGGACAGCGATGGGTCCTGCAGGCTGGTCCCCAGAGAGGAGTGTCCTTTCACACTTGTCTCTAGGGGTCTACTGGGGCCTCTGCTTCCTCACATTGTCACCAGGGCTTGTCATCACCACATTGGACCCCTGTTCATCTGATGGGGCCCAGTGCCCTCTCCACAGTGTCTCCATGTGCGCGTCTCCTCCTCGGGGAGCTCAAGCATCTCTGACACATGCTGCCCCTGTGTAGCGCCTCTTGTTGGCGTTGAATGTGTTTGCTCTTTATCTCTTTTTAAAACTCTGACTTTTGAGCATTTTTTTGGACCACAAGGAGGCGTAACCTTTCCCTGGCCTTGTGTTATGAGGATACGTTCCAGTTTATGGTTTGACTTTCCAGCTTTCAATCCTTTTCTTGTTTTTGTTTTGGCCGCACGAAGAGCAACGCGTTTCGTGTGTGGCTTCTGGCTCTGGTGTCCCACTTAAAACAACAGTCTGTACCCCAAGATTATGCACATATTTACCAAAAGGGCTTTCTTTGATACATCAAGTCTAGACTCCATCTGGGATTTTCCTATCAATTTAGAGAAATTCTATTTCAAATAAAAACAGAAAAGGAAAAGCTATCAGGCCGTGTGAAAATGAGTGGGCAGACACAATGGCCACCTACGGCATGATTTCACTTATAGGAAACATCCAGAACAGATTAAAAAAAAAAGTGACAGAAAACAGATCAGGGGTTGCCAGGGCCCGAGCGAGAAATGGGGAGTGACTGCTTTTAGAATAGGGTTTCCTTTTGGAGAATGAAATATTCTGAACCCAGACAACGGTGATGGATGCACAGCATTGTGAATGTACTTGATGCTCATGAAGTGTACAATTTAAAATGAAAAACAGTAAATTGTTAAAAGATGAAAGTTAAATTTATTTTAAATATTCAAGATATAAACAATAAAAACAAAGCAATGAAAGGAACCAAGAAAGAAACAAATACAATAAGCAGGGTGGGGAAGGAAATGTGTGGTAATGGAGCAGGTGGAACAGGTGTGATTGGAGGTGCTAATGAGGGAGGTTCGCGAGCCAGATCTCCCAGGCCGCAGAATTTGGCCTCAGCTGCCTCCCTGTCTCCTGCAGGCGCCTGTGCAGGGGATGGCTCTCCCTGCACGGAGGCTGGGGCCTCAGCTGCCTCCTGTTCTCCTGCAGGAGTCTGTGCAGTGGATGGCACTCCCTGCACAGAGGCTGGGGCCTCAGCTGCCTCCTGTTCTCCTGCATGAGCCTGTGCAGGGAATGGCTCTGCCTGAGTGGAGGCTGGAGCCTCAGCTGCCTCTCATTCTCCTGCAGGAGGCTGTGCAGGAGATGTCTGTCCCTGCACGGAGATTCGGGCCACAGCTGCCTCCCTGTCTCCTGCAGGAGCCTGTGCAGGGGATGGCGTTACCTGCACGGAGGCAGGGACCTCAGATGCCTCCTCGTCTCCTGCAGGAGGCTGTGCAGGAGATGGCTCTCCCTGCACAGAGGCTTGGGCCTCTTCTGCCTCCTGGTGTCCTACAGGATCCAGGGTGCGCCATCCCCCCTGTACAGGGGGATGGCGCACCCTGCTTGGAGGCTGGGCCCTCAACTACCTCCTCTTCTCCTGCAGGAGCCTGTGCAGGGGATGGCTCTCCCTGCACAGAGGCTGGGGCCTCAGTTGCCTCCTGGTCTCCTGCAGGAGACTGTGCAGGGGATGACTCTCCCTGCACGGAGGTTGGGGCCTCAGCTGCCTCTTGGAGTCCTGCAGGCGGCTGTGCAGGAGATCTCTGTCCCAGCATGGAGGCAGAGATCTCAGCTGCCTCCTCATCTCCTGCAGAAGGCTGTGCAGGGGATGGCTCTCCCTGCACAGAGGTTTGGGCCTCTTCTGCCTCCTGGTATCCTACAGGAGCCAGTGCAGGGGATGGCGCACCCTGCTTGGAGCCTGGGCTCTCAGCTGCCTCCTGGTCTGCTGCAGCACATGGTGGATATGATTGTTCTCCCGGGATTGAAGCTGGGTCCTCTGGTGGCTCTGAGGGTTTTATCACTGCCACTGCAGACCCTCTCCCTGTAGCTGCTGATCCAGTCCTGTGGGACACCGGCGCCTCCATCGGGGAGATGGATGGAATATCCCCTTCCACCAGCTCCACGCTGATCTCCTGTCTGGAGCTCTGCAAAGACAGTGACTGGCTCTGTCCCAGAGGCATCAGAGCCCTGCCCAGCTGTCTTTGCTGCTGCTTCTGCCCTCTGGACCTAATTCTCCCAGATCAGGCACATACCTGTGTCTGCACAGTATTCCACCCCTGAGGAAAAACATACACATCAGGGGCTTGTGATAAACCTCAGGCAGAAGGGCGCCACCCCAGCACTCCACGTCCCACCCAGCCGGCCTTGACCTGGGCTTCGAACCTGACCGACCCCCCCCAGGCTTCTAACACCTCACCGACTGCTCCTGCTCACGGTGGTCCACCCACATGAACCCGCCCTTCCAGGCACACATGAGGAGGGGATGTAGGGCTGCCGTGATGGGACCACAGTGGTAGCCTGGTTTGGAATGGCCTTCCCTCAGCCTCCCGATGTTACCTTTCCATCCTTCCGGGGAAATGGCCACAGCCGTCGACCGTGAGAGGGGCACCAGCATCTGCATCGGTGTTTGGGGGCTTTCCTGGGGCTCCGGCCCCTGGGCATCGGGAAGCAGCAACTAAACATGTTGCTCCTTCTAGACAAGTGCTAGACAAGTGAGCTCACTTGGGGGCTGTGTTTAGGATGTGGGTGCCTAGTTACCAGGGTTCCAAGTTCTGTTGGGCTCTGTGAGGTCACTTCCTGGGATCCCCTTACCTAAGCTTCCTCCTCACACAAGACCTTCCTAAGGGTCCCCCGGGCTGCTGACTGCTCACTCTCCATCTCCACACCCTGTCCAGACACAGTCACACCAACACAGTCCACCCCACAGCCTCTGGGGAGGTCTGGACACAACCAAGGCCCCAGCTTTGAGGACACAGAGTTGAATTCAGTCCCGCTCCTGCTTCTTGCCAGTGATGTCACCCTGGACAACCCTGTGCCTCTCAGGGCCTCCCCCGTGTCCCTGTCTGTGTAGTGGGGGTCATTCTAACATCTATTTCCTAGGGATGTCATCAGGTGCATAGACCTAGAGATCCCTTCAGAGCCTGTGAAACCATGGGCTGCTCCCACACGTAGCTCCTGCACAGACTTTGCAGTGCAAGGATGACAGAAAGGGCTGGCTGTGGCAGAGAATACAATGCAAAGAGGCTTCGGTCTGCTGGGCGTCTGGGAGAGGCACTTCCTCTCTTGCCTGTTTCCCAGTGTCCCTAGGGAGGGTTGAAATGAAATGACGTTCAGACATCATCTCCTTCTGGCTTGCAACCCTCCAGGGCCTCCTGTTCTGTTTAGACTCAGGTCCAAGTGCCTGAGTGGCTGTCATCTCAGCCTATGTGGTGGGCAGCCCACACAGTGGCCCCAGCGTTCCCACTTCCTAGGCACACATCCTTTGTAATCCCCGCTCCTCGAGGAGAATGGACTTTGCGGCTGGCTTCTAACCAACAGAATAGGGCCGAGTGATGGGATGTCACTTCCATGGTCGGTTTAATGAAAAGTCTGTGACTTCTGCCTGCTTCTGTCTTTCCTGTGTTCATTCTATCTCTCTGTCTCTATCTCTCTCCCTGTCTTTGTCTCTCTCTGTCTCTGTGTCTCTGGCTTTCTGTATCTCTCTTGGTCTCTCCCTGTCTCTCTGTCTCTCTCTTTGTCTCTCCTCTCTGTCTCACTGTGTCTGTCTGTGTCTCCTCTTTTTGTCTCTCCTACCCATCTTTCTATCTCTGTGTGTCTCTGTCTCTCTTTCTCGCTCTCTTTCTGTCTCTCGGATCCACTATTCAGGAGAAGCCAGATCAGATATTATGAGCTTCCATCCCTATGACACCCCCAAGTGCAAAGAACTGGCAGAGGGCCCCGGCCCACAGACAGAAAAGGCCTGAAACCCCCCATCCAAACTGAATCCTACCACTGCTCCGATACTTCCGAATGATCTCCGAGATGGCTCCTGCCTCTATCGACCTTCAGTTGAGAACACAGCCCCAGCCTCCTGCTAGACCTTGACAGGGAGCCTCCCAGCTGACCTGAGCCTGGACCCTGGTAGAGACATTGTCAGATGCTCAATGACAGGTCTTGTAAGTGCTAAGTGAGGCTAATGCTGTCACCCAGCATAGACAGCTAGTACCTCCTTCCAGGCCTGGGTCTGGCCCTGCCATCCTCTCTCTCTCACTTCTCTCCTCCCCAGCTCACTCTAGCCACACTGGCTCTTTTCTCACCTCCTCTCTCGTCAAATTCTCTTCTGCCTCCAAGTCTCTGTGCCTTTGAGCTTCCCCCCAGCACGCTGTTGGCAGACAGATGCAGGGCTGGTTCCTCTTGTCCTTCTGCTCAGGGCACAAATGTCCCCAGGGAGGCCCTTTACACCCACCTAGGGGCTCCAGGCCCTCCCTCCTCCAGCACCCTGCTTCATTGCCCTGTAGCACCTGCTCTTCTTTTTCACATGGATTTGTTCATGATTTTGTCCCTTCCACCTCCAGGGTGTGAGCTCCTGGAGGGCAGGGACCATGTGGGTGCTTTCAGCACTACCCTCAGGACTAACATGGGCCCTGCTCAGAGTGAGTGCTGGGGCCACAGTAGCTGAAAGAATCATGAGAGGATCTCAGAACCCTCCCACCTCTGAGCAGCTCCCATTGTGAACGTGGATGCCAGTAATCAAAGGTTGCTTTGGACAGGGGAACACCCAGAACGAGGCCTGGGCGTCCCTTCCCTGCTCCACTTGCTCCATTGAGCACGAGTGGACACAGAACACCTCTGGTGGTCAGCCCTAGCCTTGCAGCCCCAGGCAGGAAAGCAGAAAGCAAAACACACACATTTCTTTGTTTGGGGTCCTCAAGGTAGTGGTTCCCCCAGGGCCGAGGGTGCAAAGGATCAGGACCCGTGGGCTCCAGGAGAGATGTGAGGGACCTCAGAATCCTCTCTTGCTCCCCACTTTCCTTACACTGGCCCTGGCGTGTCCCGTTGACTCACAAGGCATCCTCATCCCAGCCAGGAAAATGACTCCACCTCACTTCCAAAGGAGGACCCCGAGGCTCCAACAAGGATGACCTTGTCCCTGGTCCCCGGACAAGTCGACCAGTGCTCTGCCATGTTCTGCACTGCCCGCGGCCCCAGTCCCCAAGCTCTCAGGCTGCCCTCTGCAAAGCAAGATCTAGAAGGAATAGAATGCATTTTACAACGACTCAGAGAACAGTGGGTCATGGATGGAGAATGAAGGTCAAGAGACTCTTCTACAAGCCTGTGAGACCCTTAGAGTCACCCCATCTATGCATCCCAATTTACAGAGGCCGAAGATCAGGCCTTCTCTCATGTAGCCCCTCCCCCCTAGGGGGGGGTCATATCCTAGTTCCCGGTGCCCAGAGTGGTGGACACAGGACGCCAGACCTAGTTCTCTGCAGGCTGCTCTAGGGATGGCCCGAACCCCTGCATCCCCCTGTGCACCTTGGGGACCCCCTGCCCACCAGTCTGGCATCTCTCCCCTTCATGCTATGGGCCTGGGCATGTGGCTAGGGGACCGGATGCCCCTGCCCTATGGCAGAGCAGCCTCCAACCTCTTTCTTCCTTCCTCCTGTCACCTCCCCAGTGTGCACTTCCCTTCTGACACAGGGCTGGGCAGTCAGAGTGTGTGTTGTGTGTATGCTTGTGTGTGTGAGTGCGTCCACGTGGGGATGCATAGAGGAAAGGGCCCTACATGGGGGACGTTGGCAGGGGTCCCCCAGGATCTTAGGAGCTCTCATTCCCAAAGCAAACCCCTTGGAAGTGTTGAGGCTGGCCTAAGAGCTTGGAATGCTCTCTTCTCCTCTGGACTTTGCCCACCTCGTGGGCCCAGGGCCTGTCCCTGCTCCTCCTGGCCTCAGTTTCCCAACTATACTGTGAGGGTTGGACATGGAGCAACATCAGCCCCGATGAACATGGACATGACCCAGGATCTCTGCCCGCGTGAGTGTGGCAGGGATACCCTCATGGTCTCATAGGCCTCTCTCCTGTGGGGTAACCAGGCCTCCTGTCCACGGTCAGGCACACAGAGGGGCCCTGCAGACAGCACTTCTGGGTGACACAGCCCGCAGCACACACGTGTAACACAACGGTCCCCTGACATGGCTGCTTTCGTCTGTCCCCTCCCCAGCCAACTGCTCGGTGACCCTCACATCCCCTACGTACCGGGAACACGCCACACAAGCCAGGTGGGCCACACGGTGCACAGTTGAGTAGGTTGGACATCTGGGGATGTGAGAGTCACTGAATATACACCGACCTCACTGTACTGGTCCACAGACTGCATCCCAGGGTCCAGCTCCATGCATGGCTGGTCCTGTGGACACGAAGACAGTGGTGGACACAGACCCTGGGCAGGGAGAAGGCCAGGCCACTCTTTTCCCTCCTCCTCTACACCCCCTCCTGGCCACATGAGGTCCAGCCAATCCCTGCCTGCAGCCCTGGCGGGTGTAGGAGGAGCTGAAGGGAGCCCAGCTGGGCAACTATTGGAGGGAGTTACTGTTATTAGGAAGCCCCCTGGGTGCTGAGTTATTAAACCCCATTTTACAGATGACCAGTGGTCCCAGCGTTCAAGGTCACTCTGCTCTAAGTGACCAAGTCCAGACGTGAACAGGGGACTAGACATCCTTACTTTTCACTACCATTGAGCCCAGCATTGACCATCGAGGCCTTGTCCTGCGTTGGGTCTCCTCCAGCCAGGCGACCTCCTGAGTCCAAGCACTTTGGGCACCTTCTTCTCCCTGCTTGAATCCCAACACACCCTCCTGAGGTTAGAGTCACTGACCCCATTTTTCATGGAGGAAACTGAGTCTCCGAGAAGACACCACATGAACTTGCCTGTCACAGGGCTGTGAGGTGACCCAGGTGTGGGTTTGACGCCAGGTCAATCTGCCTCTAAAGGCTCTGCTAGCACAGGAGCCTGAGGAGGTGGCCTGTGAGCCCAGCACAGAGGTGAGTCCATCCTGGATGGGGGCTCGGGAAAGGGGCACTGCAGGCTAGGAGCTCTGAAGGGGGCAGGGGCTTGGCAGGGTCCTTGGGGAGGAAGGCTCTAGGGAGGGTGGGGTGCGGTGAGGGGTGCACTCTGGGGATGGTGTCTGGACCAGATCACCCAGGGCCGTGATGCAGGCAAGGAGTCGGGCCTCACTACAGGTTGCGTGGACTTGAACGAGCAGTCTCATCAGAGGCCCAGGCGGTTAGGACCTAGATTTGGAGGGAGCTTGGTGGGCACCTTATCCACCTCCACTCAAGCCCAGATCCCCAAGAACCAACAGGATGAGAAGGCTGCTTCCATTTCCTCCCATGTACAGTGGGCACTGTGGCGGTCGCCTACCTTCTGCCTGGGCTGGGGATGCTGCCTGGAGGGCCCAGAGAGGGCTTCTTGTCAAAGTAGCCATTCAGGACAGGTCTGTGCTCAGAGAGCTCTGAGTGATGGGACCAAGGGCATGTCCCACCAGTGGGCTAAAAAGACGCTCCTGTCCATGTCGCTGTTGTTTATTGCAGGTGGACAGGGATGATGCAGCATCACCCACTGGCTGGATGCAGAGGGCCAGCGAGGAGCTATGGTTGAAGAGCCTGAGACACAACGCTTGTGTGTGACCAAAGCTGCCATGGGTGTGGTGGAGGCTGAGGAGGAAGAGGTGCTGCTGGAGGCCAAGATGAAACCAGAGACCATCGGGGACCAGGGGGCGGTTGATTTCCATAACTGTGGGGGATGGCATGATCAGCAGAGTCTCTTGACCCGGCAGGACACCCTAGGCCGGCATCCAGCTCCTGGGCTTCTTGGCCCCTTTGTAGGTGTCGATGGGGAACAGTGGTCCCGGGCAAGAAGGGACTGGGAATGGGCTGTCAGGGAAACTGTGTAGGGCAGCCACCTTCTTTTCCTTGAAATCAGGGGACTCTGGGTCAATACTCATGTTGCTCCCCTCCACCTTGGAGCTGGAGGAACCAGCCAAGTGCTCGCTGAGCATTGGACAATGTCCCTGCCACTGATGTCCTGGCCCCACCTGAGGTGTCCCAGCACTTGGAGTGGGAGCTATCCCTGGTCCTGAAGCCTGTGTTGGGGCCTGGAGGCTTGGAGGCTGGATGGAAGGGCTGCATTTGCAGAGGTCACGCCCCCTGGGTGAGTGGGGACTCTGGGACACCTGAAGTCACAGATGCAAGTGACCCACACCTGGGAAGGTGTGAGGGAGGTGCACAGAGGGCAGTGCCTCAGTGGCAGGCAGGGCTTCATGCCCATGGGCAGCACTCCTTGACAAAGGTCAGCTAGTCCTTTGGACCCTAGAGGGCAGAAGGCACCTAAGGCTGCCAGTGGTCCACGGGAGGCCAGGACAGCCTGCTGACTGGCAGGCATCAGGCCTGCAGCAGGAGAGGTTCAGGGTGAAACTGCTCCTGGGTAGCCTGGGCCAGCAGGTTGGACAGAAAAGATGGCCACTTGGTTTTTGTCACTCTAGTCTGTACGTGATCGTCTCTCCAGCTAGCCAGACCCTGGGGAGGGTGGCCTGTGGCTGAACAGCACTAGGGACTGAGGAGAAGGTGCCCTTGGCAATATCGAGTCCCTCTTCTTCATGTGAAGCAGGGTTGTGCTGGCTCCATGCCTGACCTCACCCCCTTGGTGACAGTGGGCTTCTTCAGGTCAAAGTCATACTAGGCATCAGGTTCATGGCACTGAACACATTGGCATCCTCAGGGGTCTTCAACATGGAGGGGAGGGGCCAAAGGAGTGTTGGCTGTGCTCAGGACAGCCATACCAGGGACAGGGAAATGCACAGAGAGAGGAAGTAGATCAGTGCTTGTCAGGGGGTGGGAGAGTGGATATGGGGGCATGGCTGCTTCATGGGTACAGGGGTTCTGGTGGGGTGATGCAATGATCTGGAACTAGATAATGGTGACTGTACACAGCATAGAGGATGTAGTTAATGGCCGGCCCTGAATTGTACAACTTTAAGTGATGAAAACACTAAACTTTATTGAATCTAAATTGGAACACACAAAACATAAGAAATCATAAAACATAGAAAAGGGAAAAGACATCCTGCCCTCACAGGCAAGGTGAAGGACAGCTCTGGGGTGGAGCTGGAGCCGGCCGGGCCTTAGTTGCTGACGAAGAGGGTGGTGCTGCAGCTGCCGTAGTGCTGGAGCCACTGCTGTGGCTGATGCTGGAGATCCCACCAGCTCTGGCTATGCAACTGGCCCAGGAGCTGGACCTGATCTGGGGCTGGAGCTGGGTCTGTCTCAGGTGATGGTGCTAGACCTGCCTCTAGAATTGGCTCCAGTGCTGAGACCGACTCTAGCTCTGCATTGTTGACAGATTTGGTGCAGGAGCCAGTGATGGAAATGGCTGCTGCTCTGGAGCTGGTCAAGTGTGGGAGCTGGAGGGAGCTCTCCTTCTGGAGCTGGCCACAACTGAGCTCTAGAGCTGGTGCCAGAGCTGTCACTAGTCCACAGCTGGAGCAGGATCTGGTGCTATGTGGCTCTAACTTTGTAGGTCGAGGTAACTCTGGCTCTGCTGCTGGTGACCGAGCCTTCTCTAGCTCCACAGCTGGTAAACAGCATGTCGTGACCTTTGGATGGGGTCAGTGACATCACCAACCAATCACGAGCTGTCCATCAGATGGTGGGAGCACTCCAGCAAATAACATATATTACATTAGTGTTATTTCATCTCCGTTCTAGTTACATATTTATTTTAAATATACTTAGAAGGAGAATAGGATAATAGAAACCATTTATTCTTTGCTCAGATTTAACAGAGCACACCTTATTGATGTCGTTTTTTAAGAAATATTACATACACAGTGGAAGGCACCATTCTTCTTCCTCTCTCTTTCCTCCCCAAAGGTAACTACTGTCTTGAAGTTAATATATGTATTCTATACACATTTTCTTTTGAAAAAAGACAGTTGTCCCCAATTTGCTGAGATTTTTTTATGTGTCTATCAAAGATATGTTTCTGAGCAGATGCTGTTAAAAACTTTGTCCTTTCAAAATAAAGATGACAAGTCAACCATTAGTTGAGAAAGTACCTGCTTTTTAGACATCATTTTTTAAAGAGAGGTTTGAAAATATCTCCATCATGTTACCATTGATCCTCCCTATTTGGAAGAGTTACATTCTATCAATTTTTAGCAAACACTGCATGAGCCAGACTGAACCAGTGCTCCTAGAGGAAGGACAAGGTTAGATTTCTGCAGCCTTTGGTCGTGACATATTTGGGAACCTATCAACACATAGCCTTGTTTTATGTTTGTCTCTTTTGAAAAGATCTTATTTAGTATAGACTGTAGACACATTATTTGAACTCCCAGCCAATATCACTATCCATAACCCATGCCTGAAGGAATCTCATCTAACACAAGTGTTTTCTACATACGGCCCATCACAGGCTTCTTGTGCTTAGGAACACTACACAACACTTCAGCACTATGCGGATCATTACAAAGAGGAAAAACAGCAGCAAGAAGCAAAAAAGGTGAAAAATGTACCATTTATAATTTTATTTATTTATTTTTTCCCCCAAAGCCCCAGTAGATAGTTGTATGTCATAGCTGCACATCCTTCTAGTTGCTGTATGTGGGACGCGGCCTCAGCATGGCCAGAGAAGTGGTGCATTGGTGCGCGGCGGGATCCCAACCCGGGCCGCCAGCAGCGGAACGCGTGCACTTAACCGCTAAGCCACGGGGCCAGCCCCTGTACCATTTAATAGACCAGGAAAAGGACACTTGTTGACCTGAGAGCTGAAACAAGAGTGTCACCTTGTTCTACCTCAGCCGGGAATGTGCGCCTCAGGCAACTCCAACTTTCTGCCACTCTGCACCCATCCAGGAATTACTAGGAAAAACACAGTGTGTGTTGGGTTTGGATTCACCTGTAAATTTTAGTGACTAGGTGAATTCACGAATATCAAATTACTGAATAAGGAGGATTGACTCTGTTCTGTTGCCAAAAACAATGAGTGTATGAAACTCATACTTCAGAACTTAAACATGGAAAGCTTTCTAATCTGCTTTAAAATCTACATGAAGAGTTTCATTGTTTTGAGCCATTTGTTAAAAATGTCAAAAACATCTTCTGATTGGTTTAAAAGAACAACTGATTGACCTCAGGAATGGCTGTGTGTACTCACCATCTCTGATTTCTCTCATTCTCTCTTGAACCCATTCCAATGAACCCCCACCACTCCACTACAACTCCTTTTGCCAAGGTCACAAGTGACCACCACATTGCTAAATCCTACAGTCATTTGTCAGTCTGTGATTTACTTGATCTACCAGCACTTGACATAACTATTCACTATGTATGTTAATAAAGTCTGGTAATAGCCAATAAATGATTTTGAGACAATCAGATATTCATTTGACAAAACATTAATAAATATTCTATTTGGTCTCATACCACTCCTTAAAAATCAACTCCAAATTTGAATATAATAAACAATAAAAGTGTAATGAATATTAAAAGTATTAGATTGTTTTAAAAAGATTATAGAACATCTTTATATCTTGGATAATAGACAGTCTTGCTAAACGAGACTCAGAAAGCAGAACTCTAGTCGATAAGATTCATAAAACTAACTACAGCAAAATACAACTTTGTAAGACCAAAGGCACCGTAAATTAAGTAAAAAAACAGAAGAAAACACTCCAACATGTAATCAAGGGTTTCTCTGCAGACTATATGAAGAACTCCTGTAAACTAATGAGAGATAAACCATCCAGTGAAAGTGTGGCAAAGGATACGAACAGCCAAACAATTCTCAGTGGAGGAAATATGAAATTCCAGTAACCAAGAAGTGTTCAACCTTCCCAGAGATGACAGAAATACAAAATAAATCAACAAAGAGACATGCCTTAGATATCAGATTGACAAACATTTACAAAGTTTGTTTCAGGTGTTGGTTACATGGAAAAATGAATCCACTCATACAGTACTGAAGCACAACTTTTGGAGAACAAATTGAAAATACCTGTTGAGTTTTTCAAATGAGCATTTTCTATGACTCAGCAGTTCGTTTATTAGTATCTGCCCAGGAGATACCTTCACACAGATGCAAAAAGAAACATGTATAAGAATATTATTCATAATATTGTAATAGCAAAAAATGGGGACAACCCAAATGTGCACCAAAAGAAGAATGGTTCAACAAGACGTAGTTTGTTCATAGTAACGTGTCAGAGTGACAAAGAATGGAGTAGATCCAAGCAAATTGTTACAGAATTATCTCCCATATAGTTTTGGGTGAAAAGAGGAGGCTGCAGAATGAGGTGCATATTATACCATTTTCTTTAAACACACAAAACAAAAAGAAAAGAATATTTTTTCTACAGCAACAGATATATGTGGGGCTGTGGTTAAAGGAGCCTTTAGCTTGATCCATATATAACTATAGTGTTTTACAAAGGTACTGCTTCATATATTATTTGTATAATGAAAAATTAAAATACATAAGACTAATTAAGTTCATTCTTTCCTACTAGAGAATTTCAGCTACCCCAAAGTAACTAAGAAATCAGAACAACCACAGGAAAATGTCAGCATAGGTGGGGGACAACTGAGCTTGGCTAACATGAGCAGACATTTTTCACACATTAGGGGAGCAGATATTTTGCTGTAGGACCATCTTTGCCACGCAAACCTTGGGACAAAAGTGCAAGTATTTGCCAGGATACAGCCAAGATATAAAACCAACAAGATCTTGAAAATAAAATGGAAAAGCCCAGTTGTCACTCTAAATCTACCTCTTCATTAGCCAAAACCAGCTTTGAAGCTGTTTTAGCCTGTTTCTCCACGAACAAGAGCCACAAAATTGACGGGCCAGCATCACCACCTCGTGGCTCTGCTTCCCATCGCAGGGTTCATCACCATACCCTTTGGCCCCCAAATCTCAAACCAAGAGTTCTGTCTTTTGGATATCCCTTCAAAGTTAAATGTTTTAGAAATACAAGAGACTCAAGTAGGGTTATGGATTTTTTAATTCTGACAAGGCAAGATTTTTTAAGAGACTACTATCTATCATCATTGCCAGTTTGTAAAAGAACAGCTATTTAAAACCAAGAAATCAGAAAGGCCATAAACTCGTATCAGAAGACAGTCCTGCTTATCAAAGAACAGTTGAAAGTGGTATACACATTTCATAAATATGTAAATATCCCATAACTATATTAATAATTGTGATCATTAGTTAGGCTGTTAAATAGGTCAACTTCACCAGGCCATGAGGTGCCCAGATCTCTGGCTAAACGTTATTTCTGAGGGTGTCTGTAAAAGTGTTTCTGGAAGAGATTAGCAGTTGAATTGGTGGGCTGAGTAAAGCAGATTGCCCTCCCTGTTGTGTGTGGGCCTCATCCAACCTACTGAGGGCCTGAACAGAACAAAAATGCCGAGGAACGTTGAATTATCTGTCTCTCTCTCTCTCTCTCTCTCTCTCTCTCTGCCTGAAGGTTTGAGCTGGGACATCAGTCTTCTCCCGCCCTTGAACTGGAACTTATACCATTGTTGTTCCTGATTCTCAGGCCTGTGGACTCAGACTGGAAGTACACCTCCAGCCTTCCTGAGTCTCCAGCTTGCAGACGGAAGGTCATGGCACTCTTATGTCTCCTAGTTGTTCTGTTTCTCTGGAGAACGCTGATTAACACAACCATATTTACATACTTCTCCTTTATCAATGTGTGTCTCAGCTTTATCAATAAAGGCAGAGCTGGAGACAAGGTCTTGTACATAGATACTTAATTTGGGAGGTACCAGGAGTGAGAGAGCAGGGAGAGGTCATGAGTAATACTGTCCTTCTCATGGAGAGGCAGCCTTCCTTTGATCCTCATTGATCAGACTGGCCAGACGGCTCTGTTGGGTTCCAGGCACCCCCAGGAAACCACTGCTTGTCTGTCCTCACTCCTCCTTGTACATGGCCTGAAAATTGGCTCAGAGAACTTATGCAATTCACCAGAGATGTACTCAAGTCGGCCTGGCAGAAGAGGCATTGAAAAACAGGCTGACACATGTTCTGGTTCCTTTTACATCAGATTTTATTCTTCCCTTTACTCACTTATTCTTTCAATAAAAAATGTATCAATATCTACCATGTCTTAATAATGATAGCAACATTTATTGAGCGCTTACTATATGCCTGGTACTGTTACTGCTTTATAGGTATTATTTCATTTAATCCTCACAACAGTGTTATGAGGTAAGTGCTTTTAGTATCCCCCATTTTACAGATAAAGAACAAAACACAGAGAAGTTAAATAATGTGCTTGAGGCCACACAGTCAAGAAATGGTGACGCTCAAATATGACTCGGGAGTTTGGGCTCCTTCCTAACTGCCAGATGTCAACTGTGTTTCAGCTGCTCTGCTTCCAGGTTTCAGGCTCATGATGGGGCATAGAGAGAAAGAGAAGGCACACCGGGAGACAGGTGGGTGCCATCCCAACCCAACACAGTAAGTCGGATGGAAGTGGGCACCCAGGTGCCATCGGAGCATGGAGGGGTACTCTCACCCCAGAAGTTGGGGCCACTGAGCTGACTCTTGAAGGACAGAAAGTGGAGAAGGGGCGATGTAAGTTGGGGAGGAGTCCAGGCAGCAGAAATAACAGAAGAATACCACTGGGAACACCACAGAAGTGCAATGGTTTCAAATTTCAGTGCACACGCTCAGATGGCAAACCATGCCATTGCCTTTTTTCTTTGGGACCTTAAAGTCTATTAGGATCCCCCATTCTCTAGGTGTCAGAAATAATCTCCTTCAATTCAGAGGCTGAGTCCACCCTGGCCCTGGGACTGTGTCCTCAACTGGGGGCTTCTGTGGGGCCATGGTATGTATCTGCATGGAGGACAAAGGTGGAGAAACCATCGTTACTCATCATCAGTCCACATGTTTCTGCTGACACTGCCCACAAGAGGTCCTTGACACAGAATACCGACTTGCTTAGTAAGCCTGTCTTATCTCCTGCTTCCTTGACCTTCTGGCCTCCTTCAGTGATGGCTCTCTGCTCTCCTTCACTGACAAGCTTCTCCAAAGACTCTCATCACCATGTCTCCACTTCTTCCCCTCCCAGTCTTCATTCACTATTCAACACACAGTGATGTGTATTCTGTTCCTACAACACACCCAAAATGTTCTGCTAAGATCGCCACTGGGCTCCACGTTGCTAAATCCAATAGATGCTCTTCTCTTCATCTTAGCTGATTTCCCGGCTATATTCAACTTTCATGACCCAACACTTTCTTACTTTTCTTTCTACAACGTTGACCACCTCCAAAAGTCATCCCTGATTTTTCTCTCATCTCCTTGATTTTACCTCTCCCCAAACATTTAATCTATCAAGTTCTATCAATTGTATTGTCAAAAATTACACATCAAGTCTATCAACTTCTCTGCAGTTCCGCTGCTAACACAGTGGCATATGCTACAATTCTCTCTCCCCTGGATGAGTGAAACAGTCTCTTCACTCATCTCTCTGCTTCCACACTTGCCTCCGACAATCCAGTCTCTGCACAGTAGACGTGGCATCCTCAGTTCTGTGCAACATCTCATCATGTCTGGCCCCAGGAAAATTCAGTTCTGTTTTTCTTATGAAAATCTTTAGTTTTGTAAAATATCCTTGATGTTTTCTGGCATATAGTTTTATTTATCTTCATTTTTACTGTCAAAAGACACATATAATCACACACACACAGAAACTCTCATTAAGGGCCTATTACTTGTAAATCATTAGCTTGATATAGTGAGACATAAAAAGTAACCTCATTCTTTTAAAAAATAACTTGATAACAGGGACTCTGGCTTAAGGAGCTCATGAATTGTTTGGAGAAAAAATAAAACAATGAAAATGTAAGCAAAGAGAAAAAGGTGTAAACAACAGTCCACCATAAAATATCATCACAAGATGGCACAAGATTAGTTGCCAAATTAAATATGAACAAATTATTTGCTACAGAAATTCACAGGAAGGAAAATACTGGAAGCTGGACTGGAAAGAAAAAACTTCAGGGAAGATAGAAAATAAATTTGAATTGGCCCCTGAAGAATGAGTAGGATTTATAAAAGCACAAAGAATTAAAAAGTCATAAAAGCTCAAGTAAACTAGTTTTGCTAAAGAAGAAAGTATGGTTTACTGAGTCATCAGAAAGAAGGCTCACACCAGAATGAGGTCAGCTCAGCGAGGACCATGAATGCCAGGGTGAGAAGTCTGACTGATTTTATAGGCAATGAGAGCCACTTAAGCATTCGATGTAGAGCTTCCCATGATCAATGTGGTACTTTAGGAAGATTATTCTGGCATGGTGTGAGACTGAAGGATGAGAGGAAGCTGTCACTAATCCACTTAGCCTCCCTATAGGGAGCTCTCATTTTTTTTTACATAAGTTTTGTGAACAGTTATCCTCCAACAACAGTTTCTGGATGAGCATCTCCAGGATGGTCATGGCTGCACGTATCTTGTTTAATTGGAAGAGACCACAGATAACTAAATCACAGGCTGACACTTTTATGATGAGACTGAAGAAGACAAGTCTTTACTCAGCCTGTGTCCACTGGGAAAGCAGGAGGTGCCCTCCACTCTGCTCCCTCCTCCCTTACATCCAGACAAAACACCAGCATCTCCAGGCCACCTCCCTTTGTTCCAGTCAGGTTCATCTGATGCTGTTCCTTACGTTCTCCTTATATCTGACATCACTGGTCATGTTATTAGGTCCTAAGACTTTGGGACTTCAGCTCCTTTGGCCTTGCCTTTCTTTGGCTATGACAACAATGGTCATCACTTTACAGCTGAGACAAAGATCAATTATTTGCATCTTGGTCTCTCCTCTTTACCTTTTAGGGCTTCATCCTCTGGGGCAGATGCTACAGAAAGAAGAATGCTGAAATGCTTTTGCTATGTGATGACAATAAGTTATTTCTTCTCTTCAAAGCCCTGTAGATCTATGGGCAGGTCTGTGCATTCCGTAGAACAATATCTTGAGAATGAAGCTCAAATTGCACTCAGTGCCATTCTGTGCCAGGCATAAAATATACCCGCCAGCAGAAAACTAGGGGATTGCAACTCCAACACTTCCGTCTCAGACTTACCTTTAGTTTATTAAACACTTTAAAGGATATAACAGTTAATGATGTATCTTCCTGCTCAAATATTATCAATATCTCCTAATATTTCCAAATAAAATCCTTTGAGAGGAAAGAAACTAATACTTTGGGGGATGTCTTAGGTACCAGGCCCTCTTCTAAGCAGTTTTCATACATTATTTATTTCATCTTCTAAACAACACTTTTAGGTGGGTACTATCCCCATTTTACTGATGAGGAAACTAATGTTGAAGAAGGTTAAGTAACTTGGCCAAGGTAACACAGAATGTAAGGAGTGGATTCAACTTAGCCCCATCTTCACTGTACCACCTGGTCCACTCTGCCTTCACATGGCATTCAGGGTCCGAAAAGTGTGGCCCCAAACTGCCTCTCCAATCTAGTACACATTTTCCCATCTTTTATTTTGTTATATATAAATCACAGTTGTTTGTCCAATCTAATTTCATGATTTCAAAAACATAACATCATAGAAAACCAACCAGCAGCAGTTGCTAAGCTGAAATACACATACTTTACAACCTAGCAATTCTACTCCTAGGTAAATACCAAGAGAAACATGCACGTATGTTCATCAAAGACAGGTACAGTACTCAGAGCAGCACTACTCACACGAGTCAAAAACAAAAACATGGGCATAACCCAAATATCTATCTACAACAGAAGGGACAAATATTTCTACAAGGAAAATATAAATTACAATGAGAACAAACTATAGCCATACACACGTATGAATCTCACAAACATAACGCTGTGTGAAAGAAGCCGGGCACGAAAAAGTATATGCTCTATGATTCCATTTATATGAAGTTCAGAAACAGGCAAAACTTAGCTGACCCACTGGAAGCTGGGACAGAGGTCATCTGTCCCCAGGTGGAGGGGAGCAGATATGACTGAAGAGAGATGACGCCTCAGCACAAATCAAGGTGGTGGCACCAAACTATATTAGAATCATCGTAATCTTCACAGGCATGACCTCACGCTGGGAAAAAAAAAACAAAACAGTTTTACTAAAGAACATTCTTTTTTTTTGTGAGGAAGATCAGCCCTGGGCTAACATCCGTGCCCATCTTCCTCTACTTTATATGGGATGCTGCCACAGCATGGCTCGACAAGCAGTGCATCGGTGCGTGTCAGGATCCAAACTGGTGAACCCTGGGCCGCCGCAACGGAGCGCACGCACTTAACCGCTTGCGCCCGGGGCCGGCCCCTAAAGAACGTTCTTGATGGAACAGTAACTATTATTTATTTTTTAATTTTATTTATTTATTTATTTTTCCCCCAAAGCCCCAGTAGATAGTTGTATGTCATAGTTGCACATCCTTCTAGTTGCTGTATGTGGGACACGGCCTCAGCATGGCCGGAGAAGCGGTGCCTCAGTGCGCGCCCGGGATCCAAATCCGGGCTCCCAGCAGTGGAGCACGCGCACTTAACCGCTATGCCACGGGGCCGGCCCGTATGTTATTAACTTTATTAAATCTTGACCTTGAATATACCTCTTTTTAGTATTTTGATATAGTACGTAGTATGTGATGAAATGGGAAGTAGGCGGGAAGCACTTCTGTTACGCACTGAAGGACAATGGCTGTCTTGAGGAGAAGCATTTGTGTGACAATCTGAGCTGACCTAGCCACTCTTGATAGAACGTCATTTTTACTTAAAAGAATGACTGACAAACTGAGGTTATTCAGTTTTGGGTATTTGGCACACATTTTCTCAAAAATTACCTCCAAGAGCCTATCACTTCAAGGAAAACAACTGACGGTATTTGTTGACAATGACAAAATTCAAGCTCTCAGCCAAAATTATGGAAAACTTACACTTGATACAAAGAGCTTGACAGCTTTCCACTATGTAAGACTTTTCTGATAGGTCGGGGGTAGTGTTAAGCACTGTATGGTATTTTGTTTTGTTTTGTTTTCGTATAATGAAACGTGTCAACACTTGGAAGATCTGCAGAACTCAATGAGCAGAGGTCTAGAATAGTAAATCCTTAGAGACAGAACAGTGGTTGCTTGGGGCCAGGTCAAGTGATGGAGCAGGAATGGGGAGAGATGCTAATGTGCTCGGGGTTTCATTTTGCGGTGTTGAAAATGTTCTAAAATTAGACTGTAGTGATGGTTGTAAAACTGTAAATATACTAAAAACTACTGCACTGTGTACTCTAAGTGGGTGAATCGTATGGTATGTGACATATATCTCAAAAAAGTTATAAAATAAAAACTCTACCACCGTAATAATATTGTAACATCTGGAGTTTATTTAAAAAAAAAAAAAACAGGTTGTCAACACAAAGGCCATGGTTTGCTGACCTCTGTTTTATTGTACAATGTACCATCATCTTTGAGTTTATCATTCTAGAACATCTCTGGTGTCCAGTATTTCAAAGTCCATCTTTAATCTACTATTTTTTTATTCTCCCAACATGCCCTCCTTTTATCTGTGCATCAAAAAAATGTTCTTTAAAGTGAGAATTGCCTCTATTAGTAAAACGAGCTTACTTCTAACCAACACTCCACAATCAACACACACAACAACAACAATAAAAGATATCAGCTGAGGCTACAGTCATCTGAAGACTTGATTGAGGTTGAAGGATCTGCTTCTAAAATCACTCATGTGGCTGTTGGCACGAGGCCTCGGTTCTTCACCTCAAGGATTTCTCCATCTGTTGCCTGAGTTTCCTCATGACATGTCAGCTGACTTCCTCCTGAGCAAGAAATCCAAGAGAGAGCAAGGAAGACACCTCAGTGCCTTTTCTGACCCAGTTTCTGAAGTGTACAACATCACTTTCACTTTCTTCTATTTGTTAGGAGTGAGTAGTCAAGTTTTGCCCACACTCAAGGAGAGGGGAATTAGGCTCCACCCTTTGAAGGGAATAATATCAAAGAATTTGTGGACATATCTTAAAACCACCATAGCCACCTTGGCAGTATACAAACAGGCTCTCATCTCCTCTGTGGGAAGGCAGAGAAACTGGGGACCAGGCCCAAGACTTAATGGTCAGAACAGCCAAACTCCAAAGATGGATAAATTCCCAACAAAGGTAGGTCTGCTGTACCAAGGTCAGGGCCCGGTTGGGAAAATATGGATGGAGTTATCTAGATTGATGTCCCTGAAGATCCTGAATCCCCAGATTCCCCTGAACCCTCTGAGCCTCCAGAGGCAGCCCACTCCTTTCCATTATGCACTAACCTCCTGTCTCCCACTTGCTTGGAGATGATGCAGAGGCTGCTTCCCCACAAGACAATGTTCACCCACCCACCTCCATCTCAGTGGGGTGTGGATATTCAGGATCTGCCCTTCCTGGCCACCAGGACTTTAATCCCTACAACTGTGATTTAATCTCAAAATTAGGATTGAGTCACAACATAAGCCAGCTGCTGACACATTGAGGCTCACAAGGGAGCAAAGGGACTGTGCCCCAAGGAGCTACAAAACCTACCCAGCATGGACCAGCATAAGTCAGGAGAGCGTGTGTGAGACTGGAGTCTAGGGTGCTTGATCAAGAGGACTGGAAGATAAGTTGAATAAGGGAGAGTTGATCCATTTGCAAGCTCTTTCCTAGGATCCAGGATTCAACACTTACTCATCAAGAAAATGAATAGGCAAGCTACAGATTGGGGAAAATATTCTCAACACATGTATCTGACAAAAGAATTGTGTCAAGAATATATAAAGAACTTCTACAACTCAATAATAAACAGACAATCCAACTTTTTTAAAAGGACAAAAAACTTGAGTAGACAGTGAACAAAGAAGAAATGGCCAGTGAACACATGAAAAAGTTCTCAACATCATAAGTCATCAGTAAAATGCAAATTAACCCCATGAGATACTTCCACACACCCATTAGGATGGTTAAAATGAAAAAGACTGACAATACCAAGTGTTGGTGAAGATGAGAAACAACTGGAACTCTCATATTTTGGTGTGTAAAATGGTACAATCACTTTAAAAAAGTGTTAGTCAGTTTCTTAACTGAAACCCAGCAATTCCACTCCTAGGTATACATCCAAGAGCAACAAAAATTTACGTCCACAAAGCCTTGTACAAGAATGCTTGCAGGAGTTTCATTCACAATAGTACCAAAATTGAAAACAGCTCAGGCGTCCATCAATAGAAGAGATAAACTGTGGTATGGTCATATAACAGAAAACTACTTTGCAATGAAATGGATTGAATTATTAATACACACAACAATATAGATTAATCTCAGCAGTATTACGCTGAATGAGGAAAGCCCGACACAGACTAGTACATGCTGCCATTAGTACATACTTCCATTCAGAAATTCTAGCAGACAAAAGTAATCTATAGGGATAGAAATCAGAGTAATGGTTGCTTTTGGAGGAGGAACTGACTGGGAAGGGGCACAGGGGAACTCTCTGGGGCTGATGGACATGCTCTATATTTTGATAGGACTGTGAGTTACAAGGGTATATGCATTTGCCAAAATTGATTGAATTGTACACTTAAGATCCATGCATTTCACTATATGCAAATTATACTCTGATTAGGATAAGGAATAAAACTCATCATTTTTCTTTCCAAACCTCTTCCTCTTACCATTTATCTTAGTTAACACATCACCACCTATTTAGTATTCTTCAAGCCCAATTCATCCTAGACTTCTCTCTCCCTCTTCCTGCCACTGTCTCTCCCTCTATCACCAAACACTTTGGAATCCTTCTCCTAGAGAACTCTCAAATCTGTCACCTCATTTCCATTACTAATGACCCGGGCTTAGTTCACACCCCTGGACTAATGAAATAGACTTATAGCTGGACTTACCCTTTCCTAATTGACTCCTTACAATGCCAATAAAGTGATCTTCCTAAAATTCCTAATTTATTATGTCATTCCCTCACTAAAATCTTCTTCAATAGATTTACACTACCTGTGAAAGACTATCTAAATTCCTGGCAGAACAACATGGCAACAGTTACCTAGTCTAGTCTGTGAGCATGCCCAACAGATTTCATGTCCGAAGTAGTCTGGTCCCCAAGTAGAGGCCTGGCAGTCTCATCTTCTGTCTGATGAACTATGCATTTATGTGTCACGTTCAAGCATATAGCCTAGATTTCATAATCATCTCAGTTGAGTGACAAATTCTCATCCTCCTCCTTTAATGCCTCAGTGAAAGGAGTCCAACTCCAGCCACCAAGACTCAAACCCTGGAGGCACCAGTTCTCCCCACCCCTCATCAGCCACACCAGATGAGACAAAAAAGTCCTTCCCATTTAGCCTCAACAGCATCCATTGAGCTGACTGCCTGCCTTGTTCTAACGTCAGGACTGCAGCACCCCTCTGTAATTACGGCCGTTGCCTCTCAACCGGTTTTCTCCACTTTAAATGCAACTTAGAGGACTTACGCCCGACACATTAACATCTTGCATGGTTCAGATTTCAACATCCCAGAGATTCCCACTTTCCCTGGGTAGCACTATAACCGTTGCTTTACTTGGAGTTTTGTATTACAAATTTCAAAAAGATTAGCTGAAAAATGAGGACTCCCAGTGATCAAATCAACTCTCCATTTTTATGACTCACTTTATCTCAAAGTTAACGTCAGAGGCTGGTCTAACATCCCAGCAAAGGCTTACTTTCATGTCATTGAAAATGTCTCAGCAAAAATTGAACTGCCTTTGTTGGGGCTGCTGTTTATAAAAGAAATGTCCAGAGCATGGCAGGTGAGAAGATATTACCTCTGAGATGCCTTCTAACACAGATGTTTTTCTAATATTCAAGGTGGTAGATTAAAGATGGCCATAAATTGACACTCCTCCTATTAGAGGTGGGGTCTATGTCGCCTCCTTTTAAATTTGGGCAGGTTCTATAACTGCTTTGACCAACAGAATACTTCAAGCGTGATGCTGTGTCAGCTTCTAGGCCCAGCCCTTACGAGACAAGCAGCTTCCATTTCTTGTGTCTTGAAACAGTTGCTCTTGGAGCCCTCAGCCGCCATGTAAAAATTCCAACTGTCCTAAGGCCGCCGTGCTGGAGACACACGTAGGGAGGTCCTGAGACCACACGATAGAGAGAGATGCCCAGCCTGCCCCAGCTGAGGTCTCAGACATCACGGAGCATAAATGAATCTTCCTCACTGTCTTCTGTCTGAATTCCTGTCCTACAAAACTGCAAGGAATATTTATTTATCCAATGAATATTTACTGGATATCTACTATGTGTCAGGTTCCACTCTGCATGCTAGAGTTACACTGGTGAACAAAACTAACAGCTCCTGTCCTCTGGGAGCTGACAATGAATGATAAATATAAAAAGAGAAAAGCCAATAAGCCCCAGTTGGGCTCAAGAATTAACAAATGGTCTCAGTGCACAAGGTACACATGTACGCAGTGGTGGCAGGAGGGCAGCCCCACGCCTACTGGGACCTAGGCATGGAGCCCAGCACTGGCAGCCATAACTCAATTCCTATGGGGTAAAGGAGTCTTGCTCTCTGCAAGACAATAGTCTCAAGCCAAACTTGAGGCTCGAGGCCCTTCTTCTTAAAAAGAAGCTGAAAAAGACAGCTGCCAACTGGGGCTAGGTGCCCTGACCTCACAGGAAGCCGTGGGCTTGGGGAGGCGAAGAACACAGAATCCGAACTAAACTGGGTCTGAGATTCCCAAATATGATCACAGAACAGAGCATCAAAATATCATAAGATCTGGTTCTGGGCTGGAGGCGGAGGACAACACGTGATGGCAACTATCAAACCATAAAACTGCTAGAGAGGAGAGAAAGAGACAACTCATCCATAAAACTGTGCACCTGTTCCTGACATGTGAAACACACCCCACTGAAATGAAACACAGACAGAACCTCTCAAGTCCACCTAAAAGGCTTTGCCTACACAGAAGAAAAGCTGTAGTACTATTTTGTAAGCAAAGTTTGTGTTTTGGTGTGTCATCTATAGAGAGTTTTTATTCTTGTTCCTATAGTGTTTGATATTGCTATGGTGGGGAAATAAAACTCAGCAGCCTGCCGAGCATCAAGAGAGTCTGACAGTCACGGCCACTTGTGAGTCTACTTAGCTGGCTGGCAGCCACCGTGCAGCCCTGGAGAGGACCGTGGGCCAGCTCGCAGTGAAGACGGGTCTCCTCTTTAAGGGAGCCACTGTAACTCTAAGGAATGGACAAAAGCTACTATAAAACTGCAAGTATTCTCACACACAGATTTGACTACCTTAAGACAAAAATGAAATAGATGAGTGTTTTCAATAGTAAGTAAGTTTTTCATAACGTGATCGCAAGTAAAATAATTTCCTAACATACGTCTTTTAAATTCAGGTATGAATGGAACACATCAGGTGACCCTGGGTGACTTTTGCCTCATCTATTAGTGACGCAAATTAGTATCCAGGATCCAGCCATTTTATTCTTTATGAAAAATAAAGCAATTGAAGTAAATATATGTCTAACCACAGTTTGACAAGAACGTAGCCTGGAGGCAATATTGAACAGGCAAGAAGCGCAGAGTTCTGAAGCCGGAATGTTGAGTTTCCGACCTTGACTCTGCCCGTAATAGGTGTGAAATCTTTGGGAGGCGACTTTGCTTCTCTGTGCCTGTTCCCTCATGTGCTCACACACTATATTGGCATTCATATATTATATTTTACAGGGGTCTTCAGAAATGAAACTGAGTAGTAGAGCAATACTTTGATAAGAATGTATTTTATTTTGTTTTGCTTCAAGAAAAAATACAAGAACATACCTTTACTGTGGCAATCTAATGGAGGTGCCCCTAAGAAGTCATTTCTAGATGGGACTGGGGACTTTGTTTTAACTTTAAAATAGGTAATCTTTCACAAGCTCGGGAAGCAACAACTGTATTTAAACGGAAAACTCTCCACAAGGGAAGAAGCAAACCACCCAGGGGCTGCATTGGTTTTGCAAGTGCCCCCTGACGCCGGCGCAAGGATGCAGGAAGCACCTCCTGCGTCGTTGTCCCACTCCCGACAGGACTTGGGGGCTCGGTCCTAAGTGAGCGGAGGGACCCCGTCCCACTCTGCACCAGCAACGCCTCGCTTTCCCTTCCTGCAAACAAGCCGGTGCAAATAACCTGGGGCCCCTGCGACCGCCTCGCTGCACTCACCTGCCGCTGCACAGCAGCTCGCAGCCCGGCCGCTTCGCCTCCCCCGGGCGGCCCCGACCAGGAGGCGGGGATAGGGGCGTGGCTTAGGGAGGGGCGGGGCTAGGGGCCGGGGCTCTTCCCCCGCCCACCTCACTGCGCCTGCGCCCAAGGGTGCGTGCGGGGCAGGGTGGGAGGTGGTGCCCCCGTGGTGGTCGGTGCTGATGTGGGTCCACCGGGTGTTTGCTGCCCCTCCTGTTCCGATCCTCTGAGCTTTCCAGCCGTCACGGCGCCCAACTCTGGTCACTCCTGCCGCCCCTCCGCCTGCCTGCGTCAGGTGCCAGCAACCAGCCGGAGTCTCCCCCGCGAGGTCAGACTACCTCCCCCTGCTCCTTTGGAGAACGTCGTGACGCCTCCTCGCCTGTGTCCCTGGCGCCTGGCTGGTTAGGTGTATCGTGTCGTTTAATCACCTCTGCAGCTGAGACAGTGAAACCAAGAAGTGAAGGAACTTGCTTCAAGTCACAGACCCAAAATGCGCTCCAGCTTGAAGTTGATTGCAGGCTGCCTGCCGCCGCCCTTCCACCTCGCGTGGCGCGCCCAAGTTGAGTGCCTAGCCAAGTGCCATGGGCTTTACCTGAGTTTTCACTGTTTCTTAAGCCCTGCGAGGGCGGTATTATCTCTACAGAGGAGTCTAAGTGACTTGTCAGTCCAGCTTTGTCTCATGGCAAAACCTGGGCCATTTAAAACACCGTATGTGGCCTCTGTGTTCCTCCACACCTTTTGTCTTAAATGGCTTTATTGAGGTGACTTACAAAAAGCCTGTACATATTTAAAGTGTACAATTTGATTTTTATGTATGTATGTATATGCCCCTGAAACCGTCACCACAATCAAGAGTGAACGTAGCCACCACCCCCAAAAGTTTCCTTCTGCCCATTTGCAATTCCTCCTCCCAGTCACAGACTGCCATGACCACTCCTCAGATAACCATAGATCTTCTTTCTGTCACTATAGATTAGTTTGCATTTTATAGAATTGTATTATGAATGTTTACTGTGTGCTTTTTTGGGAGGAGGAGAGTCGGGCTTAATTATTTTGAGATTCAGTAGTGTTGCTGAGTGTATCAATAGTTCATTTCCTTTTTATCACTGAGTAGTAGTCCGTTACATGGATATACCACAGTTTGTTTATCCATTCACACATTGTTGGACTTTTAGGTTGTTTCCAGTTTCTGGTTTTTTTTTTTACAAACAAAGCTATCAACATGGTTCTTCATTTTCTTACTATTCAGTTTTGAAAGTTCTTTACATTATCGGGATATGTCTTTCCAGTTATATGACTCAATATTGTCTTCCAGTCTGTGGCTTAAAAGCATGTTTCAGAAGCAGACTTTTTAAATACTTCAAAAGCAAACTTTTTAAATTTTGATAAAGTTTAATTTATCAATTTTTATTTATAGATTGTGCTGTTGGTTCCATATCTAAGAAATTTTTTCCTAACCCAAGGCCTCAAAGATTCTGTCCACTTTTTCTCAAGAAATTTTATAGTTCTAAATTTTAAATTTATGTCTGCGATCTATGCTGTATTAATTTTCATATGTAGTGTGAGATATGGGTAGAAGTTAATTTCTTTGCATGTAGATACCCAGTTGTTTCAACCATTTGTTGAAAAGACTAGTTATTCTCTACCAAATTGCCTTTGCCACGTTTTTGAAAATCAATTGATCATATAAATGTGAGTTTATTTATGGAATCTCTATTCTGTTCATTGATTTATTTATCTGTATTAGCATTGATATCACATGGTCTTGATTACCATAGCTTTATAATAAGTCTTGAAATCAGGTCATTTAAATCTTTCAATTTTGTTCTTTTTTCTCGAAGTTGGCTTGGCTATCCTATACCCTTTGCATTTCAAAATGAATTTTAGAATCAGTTTGCCAGTTTTAACAAAAAAAATTGCACAGATTTTGATTGAGATTGCAATGAATCTATAGATAAACCTAGGGAAAATTGACACCTTAAAAATATTGAGTCTTGTGATCTGTGAAAATGGTATGTATCTGCATTTACTTACATATTATGTAATTTCTCTCAGAAGTGTTTTGTAGTTTTCAGTGTACAGGCCTTGCACATCTTTTGTCAGATTTAACTCTAATTATTTCATACTTTTTATGCTATTGCAAATAGTATTACTTATAAATTTTTAATGGTTTATTGCTAATATATAGAAATAAAATTGATTTTTGTATATTGATCTTATATCCTGAAAACTTGCTAAACCCGCTCATTAGTTTGAGTAGCTTTTTATACAATCTATAGGATTTTATTTGTAGACAATCATGTCATCAGTGAATAAAGACCATTATCTTCTTCCTTTTCGATCTGGACCTTTTATTTCTTTTTCTTACCTTAATTGTACTAGCTAGAACCTCCAGTACAATTCAGTGGGGGAATGGATGGTCTTTCCAATAAATGAGGCTGGGTCAATTGGATAGTCATACGAGAAAGCATGAACCTTGACCCCCATCTCACACAATACACAAAAATTAATTTCAGAACCTTCATGGACCTGAATGTGGAAAATGAGACAATAATACTATCAAAGAAAACATAAGACAATGTTAATTGTAAGGGCAGGCAAAGATTTCTTAAATGAGACACAAATAACAGTAGCTATAAAAGGTTAACAAATTAATTCAATTTAATTTATAAATTAAATAGGATTAACTTATACATTAATTAAATTAGTAGAACTTGTATTCATCAAGACACCGTTAAGAAAGTAAAAGGTAAATGACAGGCCAGGAGAAGATATTTGTGAAATGTATCTGACGAAGGACTCCTATAAATTGATAAGAAAACATCTGAATCAATTTTTTAGAGGAGAGGAGGGGCAGAAGGCTTGCATTGACCTTTACAAAAGAGGATAGCCAAAGGGCAAGGCATGATGAGAAGTCATTCAGTATCATTAGTCATCAAGGACATGCAAAGTAAAACCACAATTGAGATACCACTACAAACCAAGACTCTCAACCCCCACTGTGGTGCAACCACTTTGGAAAACTGGCAGTATTTGCTACAGCTATACTTACATGTTCATCCTACGACCTAGCAGTGCCATTTCTGGGTATATACCCAATGTAAATGAGTGCTTATGTCCACCAAAAGACACGAATGAGAATGTTCATAGCAGTTTTATTCATAATGATCAAAAACTGGAAACAACTCCAATGTCCACCAGCATTAGAATGGATAACTATATTATGTTATATTCATATAATAGAATACTATTGTATGGAATGGAATACTACAACAAGGAAAAAGAAAAACTACTGCTACTTGCTCGCACTTGGATGAATATCACAAATACAGTGTTGATCAAAATAAGCCAACCACAAAAGGTTACATCTGTATGATTCTATTTGTATAAAGTTCATAAACAGGCAAAACCAACCCATGGTTACTTTTGATGGGGGAGTGATAATGACTGAGAGAGAGCACAAGCAAACCTATTGGGGTACCAGAAATGATCTATACCTTGATCTGTGTGGTGGCTAAGCAGATGTATACACATGTAAAAATTCACTGCTCTGCACCTAAGATTTATGTGTTTTATGTATAGATGTTATATCAACATAAAAGAAAACTGAAGTGTTTTTTCTGAACATAATTATTCAGCTCTGCTGATACGTACATATATTTCTGAGCCAAAGCTGCACTTTTGATCACTATAACTTTCTAGTAGGTTTGATATCTACAAAATAAGTTCAAGTCTTTTCTTCCAAAATTTTCTTGCACCTGTATGCTTCCAAGCTAAACTTTAGGATCAGTTTTTCAAATTCCTTAGAAAAATTCTACTGGGATTTTTATTGGTATTATGTGATATTTGTAGTTTATTTGAAGAGCACTTACATCTCTCCAGTATTGACTCTTTCCATCCAATCAACATGGTTCGTTTATTCAGGAATTTTCAATCAAGATTTAAATTATTCTTTATGTAGGGCTAGAACATGTTTTGGTATATTATGTATATGATGTATATTAAGTCATTATGGTTTCTGTTCCTATTATAGGAGAAATATTTGTCCCATTACTTCTCTAATCATTGCTGGTATATAAAAAGGCTCTTTTTCCCCCTATCTGGCCACCTTGCTGAACTCCTTCATTCATTTTAGGAGTTTTCCATTCGATTCTTTTAATTTCTAGGTTGTAAGTAATGTATTAAAATATTTTCTCCTTTATATGAGAATCTGACTTCTGATTAGTTTCCTAACTATGTTTTCCTGAAAACAGAAAGATGGTATCTGTAGACTATGTGACTAGGCAACTTTGCTTATAATAAAAATGACTCCTGGTTTGTAACTTTTGTCTGGACTGGGAGTCACCATGGCCTTAGGTTCCTTTTCTAACCCACCAGTCCCTTGTGGGGACCCTGGAAACCATGCCTATGGAGTTGTCACCAAAGATATTTTCGCGGGGGTCGGGGGCATGAGGTTTTTAAATCAGAGTGACTGCCTGGTGTACCTCTTGTCTTCCTGCACCTGAGCCGTCTGCTGAGTGGACTGCAGTAAAGATTCCCACTGCTAGGAATATCTACACTGCCTTGCTAGCATGTGTGGTTCCTGCCCTATGGCCTTGAATAGGCCAGGATGCTATGTGGCCCACAGTGGTCTTGTGAATCTGAATTAGTTGAATCTAAGAAGACCCACCCCCTGGGCATTGCAGAGTGGTGGAGCAGTGGGCTAGACTTTCAGACCCTCGATGCAGTTTGACCAATGGACTGTGAGATAGAGGGGTGGGGAAGGAAAGCTGACAAGGCATTAGATGTCTGAGAGGGAGAGTCCATCTGCCTGTTCTCTGAAGTTGAAAACTCTGCGGCATATGACAAGAGATTAGGGCAGAAGCGGGCTGGAGTAAAACCAGATTCATACCAAGAGGAGACACTGCTCACTGTTTATGAAGGGGACCTGGGCCGAAACCCACTGCAGCTGAGCTACCGGGATAGGTTAATGTCTCGCTGGGAGGGTTGGAGGGGGACTGCGAAGACAAAAGAATGAACCTGAAGACCCCATGCTTGTGATGGGCCGCCACCTGATAAAGCAGGCGGAACTGCCAAGTTGACTGCAATTCCACTCAAACTTGAATCTACATGGAGAGAGGTTTGAGAGCACCCAAGCAGACAAAGGGCTGTGCGGTGGCCAGCAGCTCCAGGCAGAGCTACAATGACAGCAGTTTAATATGGTTTGGGGTCACCAATACAAGGTTAAAGAAAGCTCTCCATGTGTGGCAAAGGGTAACCCCAGGCCACCTAAACAGCATCCTGGAGTCTGACAACAGCTTTGGACCCAGAATGCTTGAGTCATTTTAAGGCTGCGCTGGAGCCTGAGCAGTGTCCTCTGCTGCCATCTAGTGAAAATTTATGGGAATGCAAACATTTTCAAAAGCGACGCAGATTTTTAAAGCAATCATTGGTTATTGTAAAGGCCTAAGCTCTACTATTAGACTGGATAAAACTCTTGATTTGCGCTTAGTGTATAGGGAAAAACTACACTTTTTCTAAAAAGGTTAAATAAATTTCATTGTAGTATATTTGATTTGCTGAAAACTATGGTGTAATATCATTTGATATAAAATGCCTAGAATTCCCAGAATAAAGGGGGTATTTTAGGCATTATAAAGACAGATGGCCAAAGACTATTCCAGTTGCACAGGACATGGAGGGGACATCCTTACCCCACTGGTTAATACAAATCCTCGTGATCACAAAATGTGCTAACTTGTCCTTTTCTATGTTGAAAATGTCAGCCAAAGTCGTGGAGGTGGACTATGGGCAAAGGGTTAACGAACACTTCCGCATGAGAATCTAACCTTAGGTTATCTCCCTGAAAGTATGTGTCAACTATTTAACTAGGCAACATTGCTTACAGTAAAAATGATCATTAGTAAATTGCACCTGGACTGGCGAACCTCTAACTACCCGATGGGGAAACGATTGTTTTGAGCTTCCTGCGTGTGAAACTCTTGTAACTGGGCACAACTCGTGCAGAGACCCTGGAAGCTACGCCTGTGGAACTGTGAGATCGTCTCTGTGAGGCATGGGGCTTTACATCAAAGCAGTTCTCGTAAAGGCCCCAGTGTGGATCTCGACTCCTTGCACCTACTGAATGAAGTGCAGCAAGGACCTCGCTGCAAAGAACACCTGAGGCTGCTCTGTGATTGCTGCAGGTCCTGCCCTGTAGCCTTCTAGCTGCGCCGAGGAGGCCTGGGTCGTCTTGGGAGTCAGCAAAGCCTAAGAAGACCGCTGCGGGCCTTGCAGAGGTCATTACATCCACTGCCAAAAATGACTTTTTTTTTTCTTTTTCCTTTCCATAACTATACTCATGTCCTTTTCATTTGTTATTTGTTATAGTTTGTTGAATGATAGTGAGCACAATGGTGGGAGGAGGGGTGCAGTGGGTGAGGAGGGGAGACAGAATGCCTTGTCCCTATATTTTATTTTTCCACTTTTTATTTGGAAATAATTTCAAACTTATAGAAAAGTTGCAAGAATACAAAGACACCCTAGAAAGACTTCACAGAGATTCACTGTTAACATTTTTCCACATTTGTTTTGTTTTTATTTTCTCTCTCTACATGTATGCATTTTTATTATCATTATTTGAGAGTAAGTTGCAGCCATCATATCCCTTTATCCTTATTATTTTATTGTGTATTTCCTAAAAAACAAGGCATCTACTTACATTATCACAGCATAATTCTCAAATTGGGAATTAAAATGAATACAGTGCTATTACCTAATTAACAGACCTGTGAAAATTTTTCCAGTTGTCCCAATATTGTTTTTTTTATAGCATATTTTTTCCCTGCTCCCAGATCCAGTCTTGTAGTCATCTCACTGCTTTTAGTTGTCATGTCCCTTTACTCTTCCTTAATCGAGAATAGTTCCTTAATCCTTTTTAGTCTTTCATGACATGGGCATTTTGAAGAGCACAGGCCTATTGTTTTAGCAGAATTTCCTTCAGTTTGGGTTTGTCTGAAGTTTCCTCACGGTCAGATTCAGGTTGGGGTCTCCACCCTTTAGGGAACTCCACTCTGGCCTCCCTCTAGCCACATCTCTCAAGCCTGGAGCCAAGGAGGCAAGCCCATTGGAGCCTGCCCACTCCCACTTGGTCCAGAGAGTAAATATTTTAGGCTTTGCAGGCTATATGATCTCTGTCACAACTACTCAGCTCTGCTACTGTAGCAAGAAAGCTGCCGTAGATAATGTGTAAATGAATGAGCATGGCTATATTCAAATAAAATTTTATTTATAAAAACAGGTGGACGGCGCATATTTGGCCCATGAGTCAGTTTGCTTGACCCCTCTTCTAATCCATGCCCCAGCTACCAAGAAGTCCAGAATTCCACGCCCAAACAGCCTCAGCCCCGTTCCCAGAGTAGGCCTGTGAGGGCCTCTCTTCCCCGGGTCTGCCATAGTGAGACGTGGCATCTTGCCACTAAGGAGTGCGTTTCTCTAGGCTTGCGTGTGCCCAGGAGATGACAGTTTTGAGGAATGTGGACAGATTTGAACGCAGAGGTGGGGCCTTCACAGTGTCAGAAAGAGCTGAGAGTGAGAAGAGAAGGGGCAAAGAGCTAGCCGGGTCGGCTCCCCTCCTCTCACCATGTCTGGTGCAAGACTCCAAGGAGCCTAAGAATTACATTCGCATCTGGCCTTCCTGGTCAGTGTGAAGGGTTAGTTTATCCAGAGAAAAAGGAGTGACATATGTTATTCAACCATTTGTTGCTTGATTTATATGTATATATATTTGAACATTTAGCTATATGGTACGTGGTCTCTATTTGCACTTTGCCCCAGCCCCATAGTGCAAGGGCAGCCTGTGTGACAGCATGAACACTTCTCAGAACAGCCTCAGCGGGCTGACTGGTCCCCACAGGTGTTTACCTGTGAAGGGAACCTGCAAACTGGCTCCTGGCTCCACTCTGCCCCGGGAGAATCAGGGACGATCTGTGACAAGGCCTCCCAGCCTTCCTTGCCTGCAGCCACTTGGGTCGGCAAAAGACCCCAGGTTCAGTGCTCAGCTTCTAAGCAACAGAACAAGGAAGATACTAACGGGCCAATTCTCATTCTTCCCACTTTCTACTTCTAGACTGTCTTTTCTTTCTGGTTTATCTAACTGATTTCTTTGGACCTCTTCATATTTGAACAACCAATTCCCCTGACAGACTTCAGACCCCTGGAGGTTTCTGCATCTCCCTCTCTCATTCATGTAACACACCCCCACCATGACTGCCACCACCCCTGCCATCGCCACGCTGCCATAGCTGCCTCTGGTCAGCATGGGGCCTTAAGGCACCTGTCCCTTAACCAGAACACTCCAGAGCCAGGAGATGTTGTAGGGGTGCCATCTTACCAACACTAGTGCACACTCATGTCCAGACACTTTGGAATTCCAACCAAGTAAATAACACCAATATGGTACCCGGATCTCGTAAGTAGTGAGGTGTATCTGGAAAGATAAGCAGTTCTTTAAAATGTTACCCTATGAAGTACCTCCAACTTTTAATATCTTTTAGAGGAAAGTAATGTATGTAAAGTATTAATCTAAATATCACTTCCAATAACATAATACTTTTGGTAAGGCATCCGATAACATCGAAATTTAAGAATTACTGCTATGCAATTTACATAATTCCTATAATATGGTAGCATATAATTTACTGTTATATAATTTACTATTAGTTTGCTGAATTTTTTAACTTTTGTCCTAAAATTGTTTTCTATATATATAAACTCTAAAAGTTGTTCCATTGTAATTTGTTTCTTTTTATAATGCTTTGAATCTCCAGAAAAAGGTCTTTTTTATGACAGTCTTTTGCAATAATATATTGATTAGTTACTCTATCATTTAAAAAAAATTTTTATTGAGGTCATAATGGTTTATAACATTGTGAGATTCCAGTTGTACATTATTATTTGTCGGTCACCATATAAATGTGCCCCTTCACCCCTTGTGCCCACCCCCCAACTCCCTTCCCCCTGGTAACCACCAAACTGTTCTCTCTGTCCATGTATTAGTTGATATTCCACATATGAGTGAAGTCATACAGTGTTTGTCTTTCTCTGTCTGGCTTAGTTCACGTAGCATAATACCCTCCAGGCCCATCCATGTTGTTGCAAATGGGACGATTTTGTCTTTTTTTATGGCTGAGTAGTATTCCATTTTATATATATACCACATCTTCTTTATCCAGTCATCTGTCGACGGACACTTGGGTTGCTTCCACATCTTAGCTATAGTGAATAATGCTGCGATGAACATAGGGGTGCATAAGCCTCTTTGGATTGTTGATTTGAGGTTTGTTGGGTAGATACTCAGTAGTGGGATAGCTGGATCATAAGGTATTCCTGTTTTTAATTTTTTGTGTGTGTGAGGAAGATCAGCCCTGAGCTAACATCCATGACTATCTTCCTCCACTTTATGTGGGACGCTGCTACAGCATGGCCTGACAAACAGTGTGTCAGTGCACGCCCGGGACCCAGACCTGGGCCGCCAGCGACAGAGTAAGTGCACTTAACTGCTACACCATGGGGCCAGCCCTGTTTATAATTTTTTGAGGAATCTCCATACTGTTTTCCATAGAGGCTGCACCAATTTGCATTCCCACCAGTAGTGGATTAGGGTTCCCATTTCTCCACAGCTCCTCCAACATTTGTTGCTTTTTGTCTTGGTGATTATAGCCGTTCTAACGAGTGTAAGATGATACCTTGTTGTGGTTTTAATTTGAATTTCCCTGATGATTAGTGATGTTGAGCATCCTTTCATGTGCCTGTTGGTCATCTGTATATCTTCTTTGGTGAAGTGTCTGTTCATTTCCTGTGCCCATTTTTTGATTGGGTTGTTTGTTTTTTTGTTATTCAGTTGTGAGTGTTCTTTATATATTATGGAGATTAATCCCTTGTCAGATTTATGGTTTGCAAGTATTTTTTCCCAGCTGGTGGTTTCCCTATTCATTTTGATCCTGGTTTCATTTGCCTTGTAGAAGCTCTTTAATCTGATGAAGTCCCACTTTTTTATTTTTTCTTTTGTTTCTCTTGTCTGAGTAGACATGAAATTCAAAAACATCCCTTTATGGCTGATGATGAGTAGTGTACTACCTATATTTTCCTCCAGGAGTTTTATAGTTTCAGGTCTCACCTTCAGGTCTTTGATCCATTTTGAGTTAATTTTTTTGTATGGCAAAAGAAGATAGTCTACTTTCATTCTTTTCATGTGGCTGTCCAGTTTTCCCAGCACCATTTATTGAAAAGAGTTTCCTTTCTCCACTGTATGTCCTTAGCTCCTTTGTCAAAGATTAGCTGCCTGTAGATATGAGGTTTTATTTCGGGATTTTCAATTCTGTTCCATTGATCTGTGTGTCTGTTTTTGTACCAGTACCATGCTGTTTTAATTACTATCACTTTGTAGTATGTTTTGAAGTCAGGGATTGTGATGCCTCCAGCCTTGTTCTTCTTTTTCAGGATTGCTTTAGCTATACGAGATCTTTTGTTGCCCCATATGAATGCTACTATTCTTTGTTTTATTTCTGTGAAGAATGTCCTTGGGATTCTGATTTGGGATTGCATTGAATCTGTAGATGACTTTAGGTAGTATGGACATTTTAACAATGTTTATTCTTCCAATCCAAGTGCATGGAATCTTTTTCCATTTCTTTATGTCATCATTGATTTCACTCAGTAATGTCTTATAGTTTTCCTTGTATAGGTCTTTCACTTCCTTGGTTAAATTTACTCGTAGATATTTTATTCTTTTTGTTGCATTTGTAAATGGAATTGTCTTCCTGAGTTCTCTTTCTGTTAGTTCATTGTTGGTATATAGAAATGCAACCGAGTTCTGTAAGTTGATTTTATACCCTGCCACTTGGCTGTAGTTGTTGATTATTTCTAATAGTTTTCCAATGGATTCTTTAGGGTTTTCTGTATATAAGATCGCGTCATCTGCAAACAGTGAGAGTTTCACTTCTTCATTGCCTATTTGGATTCCTTTTATTCCTTTTTCTTGCCTAATTGCTCTGGCCAGAACCTCCAGTACTGTGTTGAATAAGAGTGGTAAGAGTGGGCTCCCTTGGCTTGTCCCTGTTTTCAGAGGGATGGGTTTCAGTTTTTCCCCATTGAGTATGATGTTGGCTGTGGGTTTGTCATATATGGCCTTTATTATGTTAAGGTACTTTCCTTCTATACCCATTTTGTTGAGAGTTTTTATCATAAGTGCATGTTGGATCATGTCAAAAGCCTTCTCTGTATCTATTGAGATGATCATATAGTTTTTATTCCTCGTTTTGTTAATGTGGTGTATCACATTGATTGATTTGTGGATGTTGAACCATCCCTGTGTCCCTGGTATAAATCCCACTTGATCATGGTGTGTGATCTTTTTAAGGTATTGCTGGATTCTGATTGCCAATGTTTTGCCAATGTTTGTTTGTGTTCATCAGCGATGTTGGCCTGTAATTTTCCTTCTTTGTATTGTCCTTGCCTGGCTTTGGTATCAGAGTGATGTTGGCCTCGTAGAATGTGTTGGGAAGTATTCCATCTTCCTCTATTTTTTGGAATAGTTTGAGAAGGATAAGTATCAAGTCTTCTTTGAATGTTTGGTAAAATTCTCTAGAGAAGCCATCTGGTCCTGGACTTTTATTTTTTGGGAGGTTTTTGATTACTGTTTCAATCTCTTTACTTGTGATTGGTCTATTCAGGTTCTCTATTTCTTCTTGATTCAGTTTTGGAAGGTTGTATGAGTCTAGCAATTTATCCATTTCTTCTAGATTCTCCAATTTGTTGGCATATAGTTTTTCATAGTATTCTGTTATAATCTTTTGTATTTCTGTGGTATCTGTTGTAATTTCTCCTTTTTCATTTCTAATTTTATTTATTTGAGCCTTCTCTCTTTATTTCTTGGTGAGTCTGGATAAGGGTTTGTCAATTTTGTTTATCTTCTCAAAGAACCAGCTCTTTGTTTCATTGATCCTTTCTACTGTTTTTTAAATTTCATTTTCATTTATTTATGTTCTGATTTTTATTATTTCCCCCCTTCTGCTGACTTTAGGCTTTGTTTCTTCTTATTTTTCTAATTCTGTTAGGCATAGTTTGAGGTTGCTTATTTGGGCTTTTCCTTGTTTGTTAAGGTGGGCCTGTATTGCTTTGAGTTTCCCTCTCAGGACTGCTTTTGCTGCATCCCATATGAGTTGGTACGGTGTATTTTCATTTTCATTTGTCTCCAGCTATGCTTTGATTTCTCCTTTAATTTCATCAATCATCCATTGGTGGTTTAGTAGCATATTGTTGAGTCTCCACAGCTTTGTCACTTTCCCAGTTTTTTCCTTGTAGTTGATTTCTAACTTCATGGCATTATAGTCTGAAAAGATGCTTGTTATGATTTCAATCTTCTTAAATTTATATAAGCATGCCTTGTTTCCCAACATATAGTCTATTCTTGAGACTGTTCCATGCACACTTGAGAAGAATGTGTAATCTGCTGTGTTTGGATGGAGTTCTCTGTATATGTCTATTAAATCAATCTCATTTAGATTTTGTTTGGGTCCATTATTTCCTTATTTATTTTCTGTCTGGGTTATCTGTCCATTGATGAGAGTGGGGTGTTAAGATCCCCTGCTACTATTGTGTTGTTGTTAATATCTCCTTTTAGGTTTGTCAATAGTTGCTTTATGTACCTTGGTGTTCCTGTATTGGGTGCATATATATTTAAAAGTGATACGTCTTCTTGGTGGAGTGTCCCTTTTATCATTATATATTGCCCCTCTTTGTCTCTCATTACCTGTTTTATCTTGAAGTCAACTTCGTCTGATATGAGTATGGCAACACCTGCTTTCTTTTGTTTGCCATTAGCTTGGAGTATTGTCTTCCATCCTTTCACTCTGAGCCTGTGTTTGTCTTTAGAGCTGAGATGTGTTTCCTGGAGGCAGCATATTATTGGGTCTTGTTTTTTAATACATCCCACCACTCTGTGTCTTTTGATTGGAGAGTTCAGTCCATTTACATTTAGGGTACTTATTGATATATGGGGGCTTATTGTTATTTTATCGCTCTTTTTCTGGTTCTTTTGCATTTCTTTTGTTTCTTGTCCCATGTGTTTCAGACTATCAATTTAGTTTGGTAGTTCTGTAAGGGAGTTCCCTTAGTTTTCTCTTTCTTTATCATGTGTGATTCTGTTCTGGTTATTTGATCAGTGGTTACCATGAGGTTCGTATAAAAAATATCTTGTATGTGATAGTCCATTTTTTGATGGACTCTTATTCTCTTAGACTAAGTTGATTCGATCCCTTTCCTCTTCCCTTTCTAAGTTATTGCTGTCATATCTTATTCCTTCCTGTGTTGTGAGTTTGTGTTTAACATGATGAGGTTTTATTCATGCTTGGTGCTTACCTTCCCTTGATCTTTTTCTTGTGTGTGTGAGGAAGATAGGCCCTGAGCTAGCATCTGCCAATCTTCTTTTTTTTTCTTTTTTTGTTGAGGAAGACTGGCCCTGGGTTAACATCCATGCCCATCTTCCTCCACTTTACGTGGGACGCCTGCCACAGGCCACATGACCTGACAAGCGGTGCGTGGGTGTGCGCCTGGGATCCAAACTGGCAATCCCCGAGTCACTGCACTGGAGCACGTGCATTTAACCACTTGCGCCACTGGGCCAGCCCCTGATCTTTGGTTTTATATTGAAGTGTTTGCTAATCTATTTTGATAGGGCCGGCCCTGTGGCTTAGCGGTTGAGTGCTCGCGCTCCGATGCTGGCGGCCTGGGTTTAGATCCTGGGCGCACACCGACGCACCGCTTCTCCGGCCATGCTGAGGCCGCGTCCCACATACAGCAACTAGAAGGATGTGCAACTATGACATACAACTATCTACTGGGGCTTTGGGGGAACAATAAATAAATAAAATTATAATCTATTTTGATAGAGGACTGCATTTTTTCTGGTTTTGTTGACCTATTTTCCTCCTTGTTCAAAACTTTGAATCCCCTTTCTCTTTTTTTCCTCAGGTATGCGGGCCTTCTTGAACACTTCTTGTAGTGGGGGTCTTGTGGCAATGAACTCCCTTAGCTTTTGTTTATCTGGGATAGTTATTATTTCTCCATCATATCTGAAGGATATTTTTGATGGATAAAGTATTCTTGGCTGAAAGTTTTTGTCCCTCACAATTTTGAATATATCGTTCCACTCTCTCCTAGCTTGTAAAGTTTCTGTCAAGAAATCAGCTGAGATCCTGATAGGAAATCCTTTGTACGTTATTTATTTATTTATTTTTGTCAGGCTGCCCTTAATATTTTTTCTTTGTCATTGACTTTTGCCACCTTTACTACTATATGCCTTGGAGAGGGTATTTTTGTGTTGATATATTTAGGAGATCTATTGATTTCATTCACTGGTATTTACAGCTCCTTCCCCAGGTTTGGGAAGTTCTCAGATATTATTTCTTTGAACAAGTTCTCTGCTCCTTTTTCCCTCTCTTCTCCCTTGGAATATCTATAATCCTTATGTTGGATTTCCTAGAGTTGGATATTTCTCAGAGAGTTTCTTCATTTCTTTTTAGTCTTAGTGCTCTTTCCTCCTCCATCTGGAGCATTTCTGCATTGCTGTCCTCAATATTACTAATTCTTTCCTCTATATTGTCGGCTCTGATGCTTAAGGTTTCCAGATGTGTCTTTATCTCCTCTATTGTATTTTTCATCTCTAAGATTTCTGATTGGATTTTTTTTTACGGTTTCAATCTCCTTTGTGAAGAAACTCCTGATTTCATTGAATTGTCTGTCTGTGTTTTCTTGTATTTCATTAAGCTTTTTTATGATGGCTATTTTGAATTCTCTGCCATTAAGATTATACATTTCTGGGGCCGGCCCCGTGGCTTGGCAGTTAAGTGCATGCGCTCTGCTGCTGGCGGCCTGGGTTCGGATCCCAGGCGTGCACCAATGCACCGCTTCTCTGGCCATGCTGAGGCTGGGTCCCACATACAGTAACTAGAAGGATGTGCAGCTATAACATACAACTAGCTACTGGGGCTTTGGGGGAAAAATAAATAAATAAAATTATAAAAACAAAGATGATACATTTCTGTGCTTTCTGGGTTGACTTCTGGGTGCTTGTCATTTTTCCTTTTGGTCTGGAGATTTAATATATTTTTGCATGGTGCCTGTCAGTGTTGGCTTACTTTTCCTCATAGTGAAAATATATGGTCGCAGTTTCCTTTTGCTGCTGCTGGTTGGGAGTCAAGGGGCGTATATTCTGGCCTGCCTCAATCTGCAGGCACTCTTGTCACCCCTGGCTGATCTGAGGCTGAGTGGAGGTTGCTGGGGGGGTAAGTGTGGGAACAGCTGGAGCTGGAGTGTGGGAACAGCTGAGACTGGAGTGCAGGTAGGCTGAAGCAGCTGGGGCTTGGGTGCATGTGGGTTGAAGCAGCTGCAGCTGAAGTGCCGCTCGGCCAAAGAAGCAGGGGCTGGAGTGCCACTGGGCCGAAGAAGCTGGACCTGGAGTGCACTGAGCTGAAGAAGGAGGAGCTGGGGTGCCACTGGGCCAAAGAAGCTGGAACTGGAGTGCTGTGGGCCGAAGTTGCTTGTGCCAAGTCAGCTGGAGCCTAAGCACAGGCCAAGCCAAAGCCACTGGAGCCAGGGAATGGGGGGCAGTCCAGCCAAAGGAGCTGGGGCCGTGACATGGGGAAGCCAGGAAAGCTGGGGCCGTGGCTTGGTCCAGCCAGAGCAGCTGGGGCTGTGGCCTGGTGGGGCCTGAGCTGCCACTGCCTCTGGTGCGGGGACACAGGTTCGCCTTGCTGGTGGTTGGGCCCGGGCACCTGGGGACCACTGCCTGTGGGGGTGGGGCATGGTCATGCTGCCCCTGTTGGTGGGGCCTGGGCTCCTGGGGGCTGCTGATTCTGGGGATGAGGTTGAGCTGAAGCACCACTGTGCTGAAGCGCCAGTCAGGTGGGCCGGGTGGGGGAGGGGCGCTTACTTTCTCCTCCCCTATCTCAGAGGTTTCTCACCTTGCTGTCACTCTCTGCTCTCCTGAGGGGCTAGCCGGTTGAAACTACCCTCGCAACAGTTCAGCTCCCTCCGTAGGGGGATCCCTTCAGGCCGTGAGGGGTCTTGGAGAGCTCCAGGTTTTCACGCGGTGACCCGCCCCTCCCCCTCCTCTGAGAGCTGCGTGGTCTCAGTCTCTGGGACGCAGTCCTTGGGGAAGGAAAGGAGCTCCTCTAACCCCCTTCCAATTCCTCTGGGGATTCCAGCACCTCCATCCTCGGGTGTATGGCTGCCTGAGTGCCTCAGATGTCGCCTGTGTTGTGTGAATAGCTTCTGTTGGAATATGAATGCCATTTTTGTTGTGTCTTAGAGGGGGAGTGTTCAATGGGGGAAGCTCACTCCACTATGATGCTGACATCACTCAGTTGTCTTTTCATTTTGATCCTCATTTCCTTTGCCTTGCAGAAGCCCTTTAGTCTGATGAAGTCCCACTTGTTTATTTTTTCTTTTGTTTCCCTTGTCTCAGTAGACATGGAATTTGAAAAGATCCCTCCAAAACTGATCTCAAAGAGTGTTCTGCCTATATTTTCTTCTAGGAGTTTTATAGTTTCAGGTCTTACTTTTAAGTGTTTGATCCATTTTGAGTTAATTTTTGTGTATGGAAAAAGATAATGGTCTACTTTCATTCTTTTGCATGTGGCTGTCCAATTTTCCCAGCACCATTTGTTGCAGAGACTTTCCTTTCTCCATTCTATGTTCTTAGCTCCTTTGTTGAAGATTAGCTGTCCATATATGTGTGGTTTTATTTCTGGACATTCAATTCTGTTCCACTGATCTGTACGTCTGTTTTTGTACCAGTACCATGTTGTTTTGATTATTATACCTTTGCTGTATATTTTGAAGTGAGGGACTGTGATGTCTCCTGTTTTGTTCTTTTTTCTCAGGATTGCTTTAGCTATTTGGGGTCTTTTCTTGCCCCAATGAATTTTAGTATTCCTTGTTCTATTTCTGTGAAGAATGTCATTGGAATTCTGATTGGAATTACATTGAATCTGTAGATGGCTTTAGCTAGTATGGACATTTTAACCATGTTTATTCTTTCAAACCATGTGTATGGGCTGTCTTTCCATTTCTTTATGTCATCATCGATTTCTATCAACAATGTCTTATAGTTTTCATTGTATAGGTCTTTCACCTCCTTGGTTAATTTTATTCCTAGATATTTTATTCTTTTTGTTGCGATTGTAAATGAGATTGTATTCTTGAGTTCTCTTTCTGACAGTTCGTTATTAGAGTATAGATAATGCAACTGATTTTTGTAAGCTGATTTTGTACCCTGCAACTTTGGTGTCGTTGTTGATTATTTCTAATAGTTTTCTGATGGATTCTTTAGGGTTTTCTATATGTAAAATCATGTCATCTGCAAACAGCGAGAGTTTCACTTCTTCATTGCTTATTTGGATTCCTTTTATTCCTTTTTCTTGCCTAATTGCTCTGGCCAGAACCTCCAGTACTGTGTTGAATAAGAGTGGTGATAGTGGGAACCCTTGTCTTGTCCCTGTTCTCAGAAGGATGGGTTTCAGTTTTTCCCCATTGAGTATGATGTTGGCTGTGGGTTTGTCATATATGGCCTTTATTATGTTGAGATACTTTCCTTCTATACCCATTTCGTTGAGACTTTTTATCATAAAGGGATGTTGGATCTTGTCAAAAGCCTTCTCTGCATCTATTGAGATGATCATATAGTTTTTATTCCTCATTTTGTTAACGTGGTGTATCACGTTGATTGATTTGCAGATGTTGAACCATCCCTGTGTCCCTGTGATAAATCCCATTTGATCATGATGTATGATCTTTTTAATGTATTGCTGGATTCTGTTTGCCAATGTTTTGTTGAGGATTTTTGCATCTGTGTTCCTCAATGATATTGGCCTGTAATTTTCCTTCTTTGTATTGTCCTTGCCTGGCTTTGGTATCAGAGTGATGTTGGCCTCATAGAATGAGTTAGGAAGTATTCCATCTTCCTCTATTTTTTGGAATAGTTTGAGAAGGATAGGTTTTAAATCTTCTTTGAATGTTTGGTAAAATTCTCCAGAGAAGCCATCTGGTCCTGGACTTTTATTTTTTGGGAGGTTTTTGATTACTGTTTCAATCTCTTCACATGTGATTGGTCTGTTCAGATCCTCTATTGCTTCTTGATTCAGTTTTGGAAGGTTGTATGAGTCTAAGAATTTATCCATTTGTTCTAGATGTCCAATTTGTTGGCATAAGGTTTTTCATAGTATTCTTATAATCCTTTGTATTTTTGTGGTGTCCATTGTAATTTCTCCTCTTTCATTTCTAATTTTATTTATTTGAGCCTTGTCTCCTTTTTCCTTAGTAAGTCTGGCTAAAGGTTTGACAATTTTGTTTATCTTCTCAAAGAACCAGCTCTTTGTTTCATTGATATTTTCTACTGTTTTTTAATGGTGACAAAGGGGCCATACTAATGTAAGGTGCTAATCACAGGGAAAATTGGGCATGAAGTACATGGGAACTCTGTATTATCATCACAATTTTCTGTAAATCTAAAACTATTCTAACATTAAAATTTTATTTAACAATTTTTTAAAAATAAAGACAGGGCTCCCTGATATCAATAAGCCTCGTGAAAATGCATTCATTAATAATCAGAGGAAGCACCCCCCACATGCTTGTACATGCACACACACACACACACACACACACACACACACAACTCAGGCATAGGGAGGGAGCCCAGGATCTGACTCTGACATCACAATGAACAGAATCCAAAAAGCAATTACACTGCCAAGTATTATGCTAAAACAATTATTGAAATTGCTAGTCGAAAACAGTTAATGGAATAATTAAGACAGATTGACCTAAAAGCTGATTTAAAATTAACCTGACACGTGCATGCTATCTAAATAAAGACTCTCTCCTATGAGCTAGCTTCTCATTAAAATCAAATTCCACTGGGAGAAATTACACACTTGCACCGTGATTGGGAAGAACAGGCCGCGTTCACTCAACCACTGATGGAACTGGAGGGTCATCAGACGAGGTAAATGGAAATGAGTGTCCTGTCCTTCCAGGTGAGCTGCTATCTGTCTCAGTAACAAGCCACCTCCCTCTCATTTTTCCCTTTGGAAATGATGGAAACTCATTAAAATTGCGTCAGCTCAGGACCCCAAACCACTGGGTGCCTGAGTGGGCACATCTGAAGCTTCCAAAGGGAAAGATCGGAAGGGAGGGGCCGTGGGCTGGGCTCCCGTGGATGCACTGAGGGCAGGGAAGGGAGCTGAGCAGATCTGAAAATGAGGTCCCTCAAGCACTCGAGGAAACTCGATGGCTTCCACCCCTCGTTTCTCTAAAGGTGAGAAAACCCACGCTTGTTGGAGACCAAACTCCAGGCGGGTGGCAGAGGCAGGAGCTCTTTTCAGCGTAATGCTTTTCCCCGCCCAGCACCTTCTCCTTTCCACTGCCGTATCCAGATGGAAAGAACTCATGGTGAGGTTTGTGGGTCTACAGGCCTGGATCACACCTTGCTCCTGAGTTTAGCCCAGGGGTGTCCCAGTCTGAGTGAGCAGTTTTCGCTTGTCCCCATATCCCTAGCTGGCTGCCTGCCACTGGCCAACCTAGGATCCTGTGGTGTGTGCGCCTATGCGGGGGGACGCACCTGAGAAGGCCCGCCCTGCTGGAGGAGGGTCATGGCCACCCCTCCCTCCGAGGGCCCTGGCTCCTTGCAAGAAGGTCTCAGCTGATGTCTGGAACACAGGGATGCAGGCTCCTTGTTCCTTGTAAACCCTTGGAGTTACCTTGATAACATTTTTTTAAATGGATCCCCTGCTCAGCATTTTTATGAGATAAAGAATTTCCCCTATTAAAATTATTCAAGTTTAGTAATAACATATTATTGGGACAAGCAGGAAAACACAGGATACTCCAAAACGATCCATTACTTGGAGGATTTTAAAATTCTAATGAGAGAAACCACTCTCTCTCATTGTTCATCCTCTTGGCCATCAGCAGGATTAGTCTGGGAGGAGGACAAGGCAGGAATTGGCTGCATTCCTTATTTATCCCTCTGATTTCTCCAGAGTTTTTCTTTTCTTCAAAGAGACATCTCTGGGCTCTGCAGGGCTTGTCAGTCGTGATGTCAGGCGACTCTGAGACTGTGCAGAGCAGGAGGATGAGAACAGGGGAGGGAGAGGAGGAAGAGATGGGACCATCACTTCCCATCACAGGCTGAGGCTGAGTTAATCTCCACCTAGGTCAGGATCCCAGGAATCGGATGTCATCAGCCTTGTCACACCGTGGGAGTTGGGAACAGGGAACAGCCAAGGTGCCACGGCCACTTTCAGAGAAATAAACAAAGTGGGAGGGCACCACTGGGAGCCAGTTTGAAAATGGTCACTAATGTGAAATAATAAGACACACTTTTCAGAAAAGTGAAGACAATTCTTTTGGTTCTCAGACTTGCAAACACTATGTGTTCTTCAGGAGCAGACTGAAGCCGTTGACCTCTAGGGTGATTGTGAAAGGAATCTGGGCTCCATCACTGTTTCTGAATAAGTCAGAACAGTCCAGCACTCACTCCTTGACAATGCGGAAGATGACCAGCGTCCAGGTGCTGTGGAGTCGAGACCTCTATCACTCAGAGCATCCTGCCAGGCAGAGGGGGCTAGCCTGGTGGCCACTAGACCTTTATCAGATGTGGGATTTGCAAATATTTTCTGCCATTTTGGATTGTGGATTATCTTTTTTTCCTTCTTAATATTCTCCTTTTATGCACAAAAGTTTTTCATTTTGAAGAAGTCCAATTTGTCTAATTTTTCTTTTGTTGCTTTTGCTTTTGGTGTTATATCTAAGAAATCATTGTCAAATTCAAGTCACAAAGATTTACTCCTATGTTTTCTTCTATGAGTTTTATAATTTTGGCTCTTTTATGTAGGCCTTGGATCCATTTTGAACTCATTTTGTGGATGGTGTGAGGTAAGGGTCCAGCTTCACCCTTTTGCATGTGGGTGTCCAGTTGTTTCAGCACCTGTACTAACTGTGGGTTTTTCGGATTTTTCCTCATGTATGATTCTATCTGCATAAAGAGGCATAAAGAGGCAACTCTATTGCATTTCCAATTGTTGTGATTTTTATTTTTATTTTATTTCAAACTGTCTGTGCCTTTATATTTAAAGTGCAATTTTTGTAAATAGTATACATTTGGGTCTTATTTTTATATCCATCCCAAGAATCTCGGCCTTTAACTGAACTCTTCGGTCCACTAATGTGTAAAATGATGAGCAAACAAGATGGTGGGATAGGAGTTTCCAGCACAGGTTGTTCAGCAACAGCCTTGAACAAAAAGAACAAAGTTGGAGGCATCACACTTCCTGACTTCAAAATATACTACAAAGCTATGGGGGCCGGCCCAGTAGCATAGTGGTTAAGTTCACCTGCTCCACTTCAAAGGCCCAGGGTACACAGGTTCAGATCCTGGGCGCAGACCTACACACTGCTCATCAAGCCATGCTGTGGTGGTGCCCGACATACCAAAAATAGAGGAACATGGGAACAGATGTTAGCTTAGGGCTAATCTTCCTCACCAATATATATATATATATATATATATATATATATATATATATATATATATATACTACAAAGCCATAGTAATCAAAACAGCATGGCACTGGCATTAAAACAGACACACAGACCAATGAAACAGAAGAGAGAGCCCAGAAATAACTCCATGCATTTATGGTAAATTGATCTTTGACAAAGTTGTCAAGAATAAACAATGGGGAAAGGATAGTCTCTTCAACAAATAGTGTTGGGAAAACTGGTTTTCCACACATGGAAGAACTGAACCCTTACCTCACTCCGTATGTAAAAATTAACTCAAAATGGAGTAAAGACTTAAATTTAAGACCTGAGACCATAAAACTATTAGAAGAAAATATAGGAGAAAAACTTGAGTTGGTCTGGGCAATGCTTTTTTTGGACATGACCCCAAAAGCAGTGGCAAAAAAAAGTAAAAGTAGATAATGGGATGCATTCAAACTAAAAAGCTTCTGCACAGCAAAGGAAATCATCAACAGAGTGAAGAGACAACCTACAGAATGGGAGAAAATATTTGCAAACTGTAATCTGATGAGGGGTTAATATCCAAAATATATAAAGAACTCATACAACTCAATAGCAAGAAACAAGTAACTCAGCTGAAAAATGAGCAAAGGATATGAATAAACATTTCTCAAAAGAAGACATATGAATGGCCAACAGATACATGAAAAGGTGCTCAACATCACTAGTCATCAGGGAAATGCAAATCAAAACCACAATCAGATATCACCTCACACCTGTTAGAATGGCCATGATCAAAAAAACACAAAAAATAACATGTCTTGCTGAGGATGTGGAGAAAAGGGAACACTTGTGCACCATTGGTGGAAATGTAAATTGGTGTGGCCACTGTGGAAACCAGTATGCAGGTTCCTCAAAAAATTAGCAATAGTATCAATAGAACACCTTGGTATGATTGATAGAACCAATCATTGTACATAAAACAGATCTACACATATATGATAAATAAAAGAACATAAGGGAAAAAATTAACAGTAGAACTACCACGTGATCCAACAATCCCACTCCTGGGATATATCCAAAGGAAATGCAATCAGTATTTCAAAGAGATATCTGCACCCCCATGTTCACTGAAGCATTAATCACAGTAGCAGAGATATGGAAACAACCCAAGTGTCCGTTGACAGATGAATGGATAAGGAAGATGTGGTACATATACACAACAGAATATTATTCAATCATGAGAAAGAAGGAAATCCTGCCATTTGTGACAACACGGACGATCCTGGAGGACATTATGCTAAACGAAACAAGCCAGACAGAGAAAGACAAATATGGTATAATCTCACTTATACGTGAAATCTAAAAAAACAAAAAAACACATGGAACTCATAGAAGCAGAGATTAGAACGGTTACCAGGGGCTGGGGTTGGGGGAGGAGATGGTGGTCAGGGGTACAAAGATGCAGTGACATGGGTTGAATAAGTCCAGAGATCTCACTTACAGCACGATGACCACAGTTAATACTACTGTGCTGAATACTTGAGATCCGCTAAAAGAGTAGCTGGGTGCTCTCATCACAAAAAAATGGTAACTGTGTGAGGAGATGAGGTGTCAATTAGCTTGACTGCAGTAATTATTTCACTAAGTACATGTACATAAAATCAGCATTGGATACTTTAAAATATATAATTTTTATTAAAAGTATGTAAAATTAAAAATAAATAGCTATTGACATAGTTTTGGGTCTGTAATTTTATTTCTTTTTTCTATTCGTTTCCTCCAGTTTTTTCCCCTTTATTTGTCTTTTTAAAACTTTCCTATTAGTTTTTTCAAAGGAAGTAATGGAGGCATGATTCACATGCCATAAAAGTCAAGTTTTTTTATTTTACAGTACTATTTGTTATGAACACATACATTCATAAACCACCACAGAAATCGAGACAGAAAACAGCTCTGCTGCTCCCAAAATTCCCCGTCTGCCCCTTGTGGCAGCCCCTCCTCCCCACTAGCCAACACTGATCTGCTCCCTATCAGTAGTTCTGCTTCTTCCTGAATCTCACAGGGGTGGGATCACACACTGTGTAACAACTTCTTGAGATTTACCTTCTTTACTTAGCAGATTGTATTTGATATTCATCCATTTCGTCTCACATATAAAATGCTTATTCCTTTTCATTACTGAATAATATTCCATTGGATGGATGTGCCACTTATTTACTAGCTGAAGACCGTTTATATCTACAGTTTGTCTGTTTGGGTTGTTTCGAGTTTTTGGAAATTGTGAATAAGTCTGCTATAAACATCAACATACAGATTTTTGTGTGAACGTAACTTTTTGATTCTCTTTGACATATATCCAAGAATAAGATTACTGGATCAGAAAGATTACATGGTCAACATTTCTTTAACTTTACAAGCAACTCTCAAAAGGTTTTCCAATATGGCTGAAACATTCTGCTTTCCCAGCAGGAGTGTACGAGCATTCTGGTTGCTCTGCATCCTTGCCAGTACTTGATATTGTTGCTAATTTTTTAAGCCATTCTGAAAGGTGCACACATGTATCTCATTGTGGTTTTAACTTGAATTTCTCTGATGACTGATGATGTTGAGCATATTTTCCTGTACTTTCATTCCATTTGTGTATCATTTTTGCTGAAGTGCCTCTTCAAATCTTTTGTCAATTTTTTATGAGGTTGTTTGTTTTGTTATTCAAATTTAAGGGTTCTTCATATACACCGAATAAAAAGCCTTCACAGATATGTGTTGCAGAAATGGTTTCTCCCAGTTTTTGACTTGTTTTCCTTCTCTCAACAGTGTCTTTTGAAGAGAAGGAGTTCTTAGTTTTGATAAAGTTTAACTAAACACAATTGGTTATGGGTGTGCTTTTGGTTTCACACCTGAGAAATCTTTGCCTAATCCAAGGTCATGAATATTTTCTCCTAGAAGATTTATAGTTTTAGATTTTACACTTACTGCTATGATTCACTTTGAGTTAATTTTTGTATGTGGTGTGAGACATGGGTCCAAGGATTTTGGGGTTTTGTTTTGCTTTGAGTTATATATTATGGTGGATATTTTTGCATATGAATATTCAATTTTTCCAGTGCCACTTTTTGAAAATACCATTCTTTCTCCATTAAGTTATTTTTGCAACTTTGTCAAATATCAATTGCTCATACACGTGTGATTCTGTTTCTGGATTCTCTCTTCTGTTCCACTGATCTGTGTGTTTATTCATTCACCAGCACACTATTGATTATCGTAATGTTATAATATGCCTGGAAAGCAGGTAGTTTAAGGCCTCCAACTTTGTTCTTCTTTTCAAAATTGTTTTGGATATTCTAATTACTTTGCCTACTCAAAAAAATTGTAGAATCAACTTCATAGTTTCTATCAAAAATATGCTGGAATTGTAATTGGTATAGATCAACTTAAGGAGAATTAATATTTAAAATACCGAGTCTTCCAATCCACGAACACAGCATATTTCTGCTGGGGTTTGAATGCTTATGTCCTCCCAAAATTCCCATGTTGAAATCCTAACCCCCAAGGTTGAGAGTGTTTGAAGATGGGGCCTCTGGGAGGTGCTTGTGTCATGTGGGTCGAGCCCTCATGAACAAGATTAGTGCCTTTAAAACAAAAGAGGCTCCAGAGAGAGCCCTTGTCCCCTCCACCGTGTGAGGACACAGCAAGAAGTCACCGGCTATGAACCAGGAAGTGGGCTGTCACCAGAATGTGACCATGCTGGCGCCTTGATCTTGGACTCTCAGCCTCCAGAACTGTGGGAAATAAATGTCTGTTTTTTATAAGCTATCCAGACTGTGGGTTTTGTTATAGCAGCCCGAATAGACTAAGACCATTTCCCTGCTTATTGAAGTTTTCTTTTACTTCTTCCATCAGTGTTTTGTAGTTTTCAGCATAGAGATTCTACAGGCATATTATAGGACTTATTCCTAAATATGTTATGATTTTTGTTGCTATTGTAAGTTGCACTTTAAAAATGTCAATTTCTGGGGGCTGGCCTGGTGGCACAGTTGTTAAGTTCGCATACTTCACTTCCACGGCCCTTGGTCCTCCAGTTCGGATCCTGGGCATAGATCTACACACTGCTCATCGAGCCATGCTGTGGGAGCATCCCATACAAAGTAGAAGAATATTGGCACAGATGTGAGCTCAGGGACCATCTTCCTCAAGCAAAAGAAAAAACATGTCAATTTCCAATCATTTATTGCCACCGTATAGAAATACAAATGATTTTCGTATGCTGACTTTGTATCCTATGACCTTGTTACACTCATTTATGAATTCCAGTAGCCTTTTTTTTTTTGTTATATTCTTAAGGATTTTTTACGCAGACAGTCATGTCATCTGTGAAAAAAGACAGTTTTACTTCTTCCTTTCCAATCTGTATGCCTTTTATTTGATTTTCTTGCTATTTCACACCAACTAAGAATCCAGTGTGGTGTTGACTGGAGACAATGAGAGTGGATGTCTCTGCCTTGATCCTGACTTACAGGGGAAGCCTTTAGTCTTACTGTCTGTGATAACTGCAGGTTCTCATGGATGCCTTGTATCAAGATAAAGTTCCCTCTACTTCTACTTTCCTGGACTTTTATAAATGGATGTAGAATTTCTTCAAATGCATTTTCTGCATGTCACATGATTTTCCTCTTTAATCTGGTGGTGTGGTGGATTACATTGTTTTATTTTTTGTCCTATTGTCTATTTTTTTTTCCAGTCATTTCTCCAGGGTTCACAATCTCCATCTCTAACTTTTCCTGTTCCACTTACAATGAACATTTTAGTACTTCAGGTAAAATATGGAAATATTGCAGCCATATTGGGCCACCCCGCCCATCCTTTATGCTGTAGTAACTGTATGTACTGCATCTACATATCTTATGAACCTCAGAAGAAAATATTATCATTTTTTAAAGACTTTATTTTTTTAGAGCAGTTTTTGTTTCACAAAAAAATTGAGTGCTTGGTACATATATGCCCTGCTCCCATATGCACAGCCCCCCCACTATCAACATTGCCCATCAGATGGTGTATTTGTTACAGATGACGAACCTGCACTGACATGTCATCATCACCCAAAATCACAGTTTACACCAGGTTCACTCTCGCTGTTGTGCATTCTGTGGGTTTGGACAGATGTCTAATGACATGTATCCACCATTATTGTGTCATACAGAATAGTTTCACTGCCCTAAAATCCCTCTATGCTCACCTATTCATCCTTCTACCCTCCCCATAATATTACAGTTTTTACTGTAAGTTGTGTGTATTATACAAAAGTTAGAAGGAAAAAGCAGAAAAAATGAGTAGCCTTTGACATTTACTTAGATATTTACCATTTCTGAAGCTACTTATTCCATTCTGAGGATCTGAGATTCCTTTTCTGGTATAATTTCCCTTCTCCTAAAGAATTTCCTTTAGCATCTTCTGTTGTAGAGATTTGCTAGTAATAATTTCTCTTAGTTTTTCTAAATCTGAAAATGTTGTCTCTCAACAGTGATTTTCAAAAGATATCTTTGCTGGATATACGATTCTGGATTGACAGGTCTTTTTTTTCTCTCTCTCAACACTTTAAATCTCTTTTCTCATTCTCTTCTGGTCCCCATAGTTTCTGATGAGAAGTCAGCTATTAATCAAATCATTACTCCACTCTGTGTGAAGTGTCATTTTTCTCTGTTGCTTCCAACGTTTGCTTTGCGGCCTTGGTATCCAGCTGCTTGATCTGATGTGTCTTTATGTGGGACTGTCTTCATTCTGCTTGGTGTTAGTTGAGCATCATATTTGCAAATGTCTATCTTCCATCACTTGGATAATTCCAGCCACTATTTCTTCAAGTATTTTTGTCTGCACATTCTCTCTCTCCATTCCTTCTTTGAAGCCGACCATATGTATATTAAAGTTTGATCTTACCTAAGAGTGACTGGGGCTCTGTTATTTTTCCACCCTTTTTTCATTCTATTTTCCATGTTAATTTCTATTGCTCTACTTAAATTCCATGTAAAGAATTTGTTATTTCTAATATTGTATTTTCCAATTCTAAAATTTTCTTTTTTAAATTTTTCTGCTGAGTTTTCCTACTCTTTCATTTGCTGCAAGCATATTTGTTTACCTTCACGGAGGATAGTTATGACAATCACTTTAAAATCTTTGTTTAATACTTATGCTTTCAGCCAAGATGAAATAACAAGGAACACATTTACCCTTCTTCCCACAACAACTGAAAATCTTGGGGAACATATATCAAACAGTAGTTTTCACACATTGGGTCTCAGGCAGCAGAGTTCAGTGATCCCTGAGAGATCTGGAACCGACAAGGTGGGCCCTGTGGTGGCCCTGCTGCCTGGAGAGAGAATTCCAGGCTCCAGCACAAGGAAGGAGAACCCAGGTGGACCCCTGAACTCTCCCTGAGTTGAAGAGATGGCACTGGGTGTCCTGGGAGGCTGAGGTGACTAGAGCACATAGAGAAGACCACCCAAGAAGAGAGAACTGCAGCAAGAGAGAACGTCACAGATTCTCAGTGGGCCCACTGCATCTTCCACTGAGTACTGACCAGTGCACTCATGTGAGGAAACTACCCAACACTACAGAATCAAACACCAAAAAATTAGAGGAAATAATTCTTGGAGCTCACACAGACAGGAATGGTTTGGGTTCAACTAGTCCACACATGGCTTAGGAAAGCCCCATAACTCACAGGAGATTGTGTCCAGTATTCAGAGTGGCCTCAGTGGTGGAACACAGTCAGCCTTGGACTAAAGTTTACTCAGATCCCACCTAACAAAGCTTAGAATCAGCCTGAATGTTTCAAATTGTTTCAAAGTAACACAACTCTGTCCCAGGAAACAGCTCAAGAATATTTTTAGGAGTACAAACTATCCAGGTTCCAACAAGGAAAAATACACAATGTCTACCAGCCAACCAAAAATTACCTGGTACGCAGGAAAACACATCATGTAATGAGGAGACAAATCAGTCAACTGATACTGACCACAAATAGCACAGATGACGTAATTCATAGACAAAGATGAGATGTTATTACTGTCATCATATTCCACATGTTCAAGAAGTTAGAGACAAGATTGACAATGTGGGGGGTTGGGAGTGGGTGAAATAGGTGAGGGGATAAGAGGTACAAACTTCCAGTCATAAAATGAATAAGTCATGGGGATGGAATTACATCATGGGGAACATAGACAATAATATTGTCATAACTTTGTATGGTGACAGATGGAACTAGATTTATCACGGTGATCACTTTATAATGTATATAAATGTCAAATCACTATGTTGTGCCCCTGAAACTATCATAATATTGTATGTCAATACTTCAGTAAAAAAAAGAAAAGGCTGATGATGTTAAGTAGAAATATGGAAGATATGAAAAAGACCCAAAAACTTTTAGAGATGAAATGTCTGTAACTAAACATCTGTAATGAAAAACTTACTAGATGAGATTAAGAGCAAATTAGTCAAAAGATTAATGAAATTGAAGACATATAATAGAAACCATTCAAAATAAAATACAGAGAGAAAATAGACCAAAGAAAATGAGCAGAAAGTTAACTGTAGGACAAATTCAAATGACCTAAAATATGTGTAATCAGAAAGAGAAAGAGAAGAAAACAGAAAAAACAATTTGAGGAAATAATGACTGAAAATTTTCCATATTTTATTAAAAAAAAACTATAAACCCACTTATCCAAGACACTTAATGAACCCCAAGTCTAAGAAGTATGAAGACGGCACATCATAATTAAATTGCTTAAATAGGGTGATAACAAGATAATCATGAAATCAGACAGGAGATAAAAAGACCTGCTGAGTGCAGAGAAACAAAGGTTAGGATGAAGGCAGATCTCTTACTGGAACTGAGGCCAGAGCAGAGTAGAGCAAGGTCTTCAGAGAATTGAGAGAAAAAGCTGCTAATTTATGATTCTATGCCTGGCAGCAAAGGGTACAAATAAGATAAAATATCAACTTTCTCAGACACACAAGAGCTGAGATAATTCATGGTCACCAGCAGATCAGCGCTGAGAGATGCTGAAGGAAAATGACACAATATGGAAACCTTATGTGAAGAAAGGGATAGAGAGCACTTTCTGTGGGGTATGTAACACGTCGAGTAAAACGTGTGACAACGTGGACACGGAGGCTGCAGTGGGGGTGGGAGACCACTGTTGTGACGTTGTTCAGACGTCATGAAGTGGTCTGATATTATTTGAAGATAAACTGTGATAAGTTAAAGATGTGTACTGTAAACACTAAGGCATGCACACACACGCACACATAGAGCAAAGACTTATCCAGAATAAGCCAAAAAAGATGATTAAATGGAATCATAAAAAATACTTAAATTATCCAAAAAAAAGCAGTCTAAGAGGAAAAAGGAAACAAAAAACAGATTGGTCAAATAAGAAACAAATCGCAGGATAGATTCAAATCTAACTATTATCAGCAGTAACATTAGATGACAGTGGTCTAAAAACCCCATTTAAAAGGCATAATTTGTCAGATTGAATAAGAAAGCAAACTCAACTATATGCTGCCTACCCCAAACCCACTTTAAATATAAAAACACAAATAAATTAAAAATAAAGAGATTGAAAAAACATGCCATGCTAACACTAGTTGAAAGAAAGCTGGAGAAGCTATACTAATACTAGATAAAGCAGATTTCAGGCGCAGTGAATATGACCAGGAATAAAGGAGGTCATTGTGAAATCCAAAAGGATCCATTATCAAGAAGACATAATATAGACTGTTTATGCACCTAATAACCGAGCTTCATGGCACATGAAGAAAAATCCTTATCTGCCAGTTCCAACACCTGGGTCATCTTGGGATCTACCTCAGTTGGTCCTCTTTTCTCTTAATAATGTGTCCCATTTACTTGATTTTTGGATGTTGGGTGATTTTGCACTGTGTCCTGGACATTATGAATGTGGTGTGGTGGAAATTTTGGATTCTGTTATTTTCCACCAATAACTGTGTCTCTTGGTTCAGCAGGTAGTGATCTCAGCTGGTCTTCAACTGCAAACTGGCTCCTAGCTGCAGCTCCAGCCTCAGTTCAGATCTTCTGTTGTTAGCGGGTGGCTTGTGCATGTGTGGTTCAGTCCGTCAGAAAGGTGGGGGCAGAGTCTGAAGTTTCCCCTGCACATTTCTTCCCCTCCTGCAATCCCCCTCCCTCTTCAGTGACTATGTCCGGGACTAGGTGCCTGGAGAAACTCAAAGGTGGGTTTGGAAGCAATTTACTGTTTTTCCAAGCTGTTTCTTTTCCTTTTGTAGGTTAAGGAGATGTAACCACCAGCCATCCTGAAACTGACCAAATGAGGCACTCAAGGGAGATGTAACCACCAGCCATCCTGAAACTGAACAAGCCACACCACAAGAGCTATGCCCATGACCTTTGCTTTATTTTTAATGCAAAGATCTCTCCAGGAGGAGCTTAGGCCTCATTATGTGGAAGCATGTTCTCGAACTGAGCTTGTGGAAGTGAATACCCACCTCTCCCTTTTGAATATTATTCCCCAACTGAAATAAAATTTCCTGCTTCCCTTCGTTCTGGGACGCCATGACTTTGGAAATGATTCCTCATGGCCTCCTATTTGCTGCAAATACAGTTCACTTTGTGAGACAACTTCCACTGGTATAGTCTTGTTTAACTCATCAGGAGGTGAGCCCACTTGGTTTGGTAACAAGCCCACTTGGTTCGGTAACAACCACAGCCCCCCAGTTTCATTTTTCTCGTTCTTGGGCTGTGAAGACTGTGGTTTTCCCGTAGCCACTGCCTCCCATGCCCTGCTCTGACTGCACATGGCCCCAGACTGGAAGCCACAGAAATTCACTTCAAACTACTCCCCAGGAATCTGTCTGCTGCTGTTCATTCCCCAATGCCATCAAGCGGCTCCTGGTTGCATTATGTACAGATTTTCTAGTTGTTCTCTGCGGGGGAGGCAGTGTGGCATGATCTTACAAAATCATTACAGGACGCAGAACCAGCAATTACCTGTCCACTTTTAGAACTGCCTTGTGCACGAACCTCACATCCTTTGAGTCCCAGTTGGAAAAAGCGTACGTTTCATCTGTTTCAAAGGTCGAGATAGCTTCACTGCAGGGGACTTGAGGAACAGATTACCATCTTCCAGAGGACATGAGTGCAGCATAGTGAACGGAACCCCTGAATAGCCACGGGTGCACTAGACGGGGGTTGGGGCTGGCTACCACAGGAGGGAAGAGGAGAGGACAGCTGGAGCCTATTCTGTTTTCAGAGTCCCCATCTCAGCACAGCTGTCTGCTCCTGCCCAGAAGCCACCTCCCCTCCTTCTTTCTATGTCCTTAGAGAAAAATAAAGCCAACCTCCTTCCCCCCCCATCCCCACCAACCCGCCAGTCATTCAGTGTCACCCTGACACCATGCCCACTGGTCAGAGTGGGCCCAGGATCCAAGGACAAACCACTGAGCAGTCTGGTTTCTGCCTCACAGCTCAGCAGAGATAGTCATGCTAACAGACGCCAGGTGAGAGGGAGATGGGTGAGGGTCAAGCCAGAGGAGGTTACACCTGAGGGAAGTTGGGGGGCCCCCTTGTGCCACGGAAGGAGGGTGGTCCTCACTCTGCAGGCAGCAGGAGCTGGGGCACCGAGGAGTGTTGTGCCAGGAGCGTTGTGATCCGACTGCATTTCACTCAACATTAACAAGTTCCCATCCAGCCTCAGCCCCTGACACGCCCAGTGCGTCTCCAGAAAGGGGTAGACGCAAGCCAGAAGGATCCCGGCAGCAGTATTTCCCCACCGAGTGCTGGGGGAAGGGCTGTGGTCCTGGGTTTGGAGCTGAGAGGAGGTGGAGAGATCCAGCATGGGAGGGCGGGGGTAAGCAGGGATTTGACGGGGAGCCCAGCCAGGGACATTACCAGGACAGGAAAGCGGGTGCAGGTCATGGTCCTGGGGGGCTCGGTGTTCAGGTGATGGTCTAAGGGCTGAAGGTCTCACCTGCACACTCAGTTCCTGTGGATGGGGCGGCAGGGCCCCAGAACCCGGACACACTGTTGTTAAGACAGTAAATCTTGTAACAGCAGCCACCGTGCATCGAGCGCATGCTCCTGCCGTGCTTCACCTGCACCACCTCCCCTTCTGACCACCTCCCGGAAGTGGGGATTCCTCTCCGTTTTTGATGCGGGGCAGCCATCAGGGTCCAGCTTGAGATGAACACATGGGGCCCACGGGAAGCCTAGATGCAGAGCCACCTCCGCCATCCCCGGCCTTAGAGGGTCAGCTTCCCCGTCTCCAACAAAGGGTTGACAGTACTGTGACCCTGTAGACCCCATGGGGTTGTCTGATGGTCCTGGTGAGCTGACAGGGTGACACGGTGGGAGGAGATGAGGGGGATGCTGCTGGCTCTGCTAGCCACGCCACAGCCGGGACTCAGGGCCAGGACACGAGCTTCGTGGGGGTGCTTGCCCTCCATACAGATGCAATGCCGTGACTGGAGCCGCTCAAGAACTTGGTCCAGCCATGTGGTTCCTGAGTGGGGAGCAGCCAGACTGGCCAGACTCGGGAGCTCCTGGAACATGCGTGCGGAGCCTCTGCTCCAACTGTCTGCATCCTGGTCCCCTCGAGAGCAGCTATGGGAACCAAGTGCTCTCTCCTTCTTGAAGGTTGACTGCACTTGTCTGAAGCTGGTGGACACAGTCAAGACGGTGGGAAACGCTGGGTATCGTGAGGGGGACTGGGCCCACCCTCAGAATGAGCACGTGTGTGTGTTGTGTGCCACTGCTGGCTTAGGCATGCTTATAAGTGACATACATGTGCGCACATGCACACACACACACACGCACGCACACTCACAGCTCACTTTCACTGAAAGTGTTTCCCAGGGAACACCAGCCCAGCCACGGCGTGTGTCCAGGTCTCTGTCACCGAGGACATGCAGCTAGAGGGCGTGAGCTGAGACAAGGAGAGAGAAGAGGACAGAACCAGGAGAGGAGAAACTGCCTGTTCCAGGAGGTGACAAGGAGAACAGCGCCCCATCTCTGAGGAAGAAGCTGGGGCCCTCTTGGGTACTCTGAGGTCTTGCCCAAGTCACTTTCTACAGAGGATTTGGGGTATCCACAGCATGTCCAGGGCCCCCTCCCTAGCTCTACTGAGAAAATACAGACTACTTTGGACGGCACCCACAAGGACCACGGTGAGACATATGTGCGGGGCAGCGGCCTGGAACAGGGCCTGTTCAGAGGGGCAAGGAGACATCACCAGGCTATTAGGAGGATGGTCTGGGAGGCTCAGAGCAGGATGTCACAGGGGGCCCATGCAACAGGTGCCCTAGGGAGACGGAGAGAGAGAGAGAGAGACAGAGACAGAGACAGAGAAGAGAGACAGAGAGGGAGAGAAGGAGAGAGAGAGAGAGATCCCTGACCTCTGAGTTGCTGCCTCCACCGCTGGCTGGTGCCAACTCACACGCCATCCCACTTCCGCCGATTACCCCCATGCCTGCCCCGGGGCCAGCCCCACCACAGAGCGGCCGGTTCCTGGTCACCTCTGTGCCGTCCCTTCCCGACCTGACCCCAGTGCAGGGGAGAAGGTTCAGACAAGTCTTTCCATGTCCCTCTGCATGACAATAGACTTCCTCCCCTCTCCCATTCCACAGGCCCATCCGGAACATCCACCTTAGTCATTAGCTCAGGAGAGGATGCAAGATGACAATCTCTGCTATTGTGTGGGGAGACTCAGTTTCCCGGGTTTCCCCCATGGACACATGTTCTTCAGCTGGGTCTGATTTTCTCCAAACAGCCTGTCTTGTTAAGGATTTGGCCAGCCCTAAGCACCTGAAGGGAAAGGGCGGAGGGGGGTTCTCTCTCTGCCCCCGACAGCCCCGAGCTGGGTCGGTCCCTCAGACCTGGCCAGGGGCAGCCCATCCCCCGGTGCCCTTCCCCGAGGCATCCAAGGGCAGGCTCGGCGCCAGCCCCACCCCGCTCGCCACTGCCCGACCATCGTCCTCCCTAGGGGGACCTGGGCAGGACAGGGACCCGGGTGTGGGAGGCCTCCAGATCTCAGGCCTGGCACACCGTTTACCAGGCTGCTTCCTCCTCTGACGGGGGCCCAGCACACGCCCCAGGAGACTTGGCAGCCGCCCCCAGGGCTCTATCCTCTGGAACTCGTCCCCTTGGAAGGGGCCTGGCCCAGGTGCCAGGTTCGGCGGGTCGGCCAGCCTCCTTTGGAGAAAGCAGGCAAGCCGAGCCAGGCTTGCAGTGGCCCTGGCGTGAAACCTGCGACCTCAGGCAGAGGGCCTCCCGCGTGCCCTCCATGGCGGATTTCTCCCCGGAGCCGTGGCCTGGGCACTAGGAAGGCCGGGCCTCCCCGACTCCCGGGAGGAGGGGCTAGCCCAGTTGCGCCCTGGCCCCCAAACCCTCTGGTGCCATCTGCCTGTCTCGGCGCTTCTGAATCCACAGAGCCTTTCCTACACCTAGGCTGGCTGCAGTGGCAAAGTGCAGGCGTGGGGTGAGGCCATGGCTTTGTCTTTCCAGGAAAAAATGAGCCCCTGGCCGAAGCAGCTGGCCCAGGCAGAGACTTGAGTTTGCAGCCCAGTACGTCTGTGGCCATCAGGGCCAGAGCAATGCTTCCAAGGCTGGGAAGCGGCCTCCAAGCTGAGTGGGAGTGGGGGAGGGGAGAGAGACAACAGCTGAAGCCGAGTCCAGAAGAGCGGCGATGGGACAGCTGCAGCTGGGTCAGAGCCTGGAGGGAGGGCGGGGCCTTCACTGAGGACCCCCCGAGGCCAGCCCTAGGCCCCCGGATGTCGCGCATGCACCCTTGGCCTGGGCAGTGTGTGGTGGGTTGAAGCCAAGCCCGCAGGGCTCCCGGAGCGGCCAGAGAAAGAAGGGCCCATGGAGAGGTAGGCGAGGTCGGCAGGGTGGGCCACCTGTGACCCCAGGCTCAGGGTCTCACGTGTGCCCTCCATGGCGGATTTCTCCCTGGGGCCTTGGCCTGAGCACTAGGAAGGCCATGCCTTCCCGACTCCCTAGAGGAGGGGCTTGCCCAGTTTGGCCATTGTCACACTGGCCACATTTCTGACCTTCCTTAGTCAAACTCACTTCTTCCTGTGAGTCTCTGCACCAGGGTGCCTTCTCCTTGTCACACTAACTGTTCCCAGACCTAGGCAGGAGTGCTAACACTTGTCATTCTGGTCACAGCAAAGTTCTGAAATGCCTCAGGGAGGCCTTTCAAAAGCACCTAGCACAGTCTCTACCATCACCGATCTCACATCAGAAGAGCATTACATGATTTCCGCATCCTTCCTCCCATAGAGATAAAATGAGTGCATGAGGAAGAGCTGTCTGCTTTGTCTGAAGCAGGTAATACCTGCTGGTAATACCAGGCACATGACTGTCTCTTCCAGGCCAAATTTTTCCCACCACGAGTCCACTGTTTAAGGAAACTATCATTCCCTCTCTTTCATGGGTCTGGTTTCCCCCAAGAACACAGTGAACCATCCCCTCTCCCTGTGCTGCATCACCATAATCCCACAGCCAGAAGATATGCACAAGTTTAAATCACCACCATATCCTGAATTCAGGCACTGCTGAGACCTTCCCATCAATTTTGTCATTCAATGGTGACTCCTGAGGACACCTTTCCCCTGAGACCCACTCCCAACCTGTCCTTAGCTTCTTACAGTAACACCGAAATATCCTCAGAGTTCTCCCAACCTGGGCAAGAAACATTCTGAAATGTTCTCTGTATTAATTTTCAGGGACTGGGGATATTGGTAGATGTAATTTGAGTGTGTATGTGCAGTAGTTTCTACGCAGGTATCCTGTTTTTCAGACACATATAAAATAGTGTGGCTACTCAATGCACCAAGAAAATGGATAACTGATCAAATTTTTTCATGATGTGAAGTCTTTAGAGAATAAATGTCACGGTTAAGAGTGCAGACTATGGAGCTAACTCCTCATGTCCAAATTCCAGCTGCATCCCTTACTAGGTATTTGTATTGGCAGAGTTATTTACCTGATTGGTGCCTCAGTTTCTTCATCTCTCAGTTGGCAATAATGATCAGCATACCTACTTTGTAGGTTTATGGAGAGTATTAAAGGAGTTAATGTTTGAAAAATGTTTGGAACACCTAGTGTATTGCCAGTGCTGTACCTATATATTAGAAATAAAATTTAGAAATTCTTCTGACACTGCCTGTGTGCCCCAGAGTGTGAGACTGTTGCCTGGATGTATGTAGAAAGCACTCCATGACATACGATGAATAAATGAGTGAACAACATTGGCGAATGCATTACCAATGTCACCTATGTCACCCTACAGGCATCCCCAAGCTGAACCACATGCAGACATTCCTGCTCTGTCCTGCATCACATTCCCTGGAGGAATCACTGGGGCTTCTTAGACCCTGGTAACCGTGCCCACTAAAGGTTCTTTTCTGTCAGCAAACCCCAGTCTTTGTCCAATTGCTGCAGCTCACAGGGTCTGCACTCTGATCCTTGTCTTCACTCGAGGGAGAAGTGCCATCCCCAGAGCTGGGCACACGCAGAGGCTGAGCCTTGGAGAAAATGATTCCCTGGCCCTGGGGCAGGTAGAAGAGCGCAGGGACAGAGTGGGATTTGGGGAAAATCCTCCAGGTGTTTTCAGAAGGGATGGAGGCAGGGGATGTGTCAGCAAGGACTGGTCTGGTTGGTGGGCCTTGGTGGTTAAATAGTAGGGGGGCTGGGAAATTTCCTAGGTTCTAGCATAATACAATCAATATAATGGTCATGAAATCAGAATCAGCCTAATTAAGGCCAAGTTAACCCAATGTCAGCTGTTCCCTGACTCTCTAATCCAGTAGTGACTTATAATAAAGGTATTAGTGTTCTATTATCTCCTTTTCATTGATTGGCTAGAGTAATTATTCTTTACATAGCCTGTCTGTTTTTACATAGTAAAGAAAAAGTGAGTTTTAAAACAACTCTCCTTGGAAAAGTCTCCCTAACATATTGAATTAATAACAGAAGCCACGACAGGAAATTCACCACATATCTTGAGCTTTAGTCTCTGGTTTTAGATCTTCCTAACTGGTAAATTACCTTGACTTCTGCCTTCTTTCTTGAGATTAGTGCATTTAGGACTAAGTAGGAGTGCAACCTCATGCCATGTGAGAAGTGGTGACTCTAGGAAGAGGTTTGTTTCTTTCTGTCAGTGTGTGTGTGTGTGTGTGTGTGTGTGTGTGTGTGTGTGTGTGTATGACAGTTTTTGCTGCATCTTGCAGTGTGGGCCAGTGTAGACTCCTTTTCTAGGGAAAAAATTTCCCTAACCACTTTCTCCGGACTTTCTTTTCACTGGTGGCTTCCTCGGCACTGTCCAATAGTAACATTAAGCACTCTATATTATAGAATTTAATTTTTTTCTTAGTAGCCACATTTTAAAAAATGAAAGCAAACAGGTGAAACTAATTTTAATAGTATATTTTAACCCACTAGAACCAAGATATTATCAATGTGGGTGCAATCTATACAAAAATTAATAATGAGAAAGTTTACCTTTTTTTCCTGGGTTTCATAAATCCAGTGTGTACTTCCCACTCTCAGCACAATCTCCATTTGGAAGTTGAGTTTTTTCATACATTCTCTGTACTGAGATTTAATGTTCACAGTCGTCAAATAAGAGTCACTAGGAGTGGGGTGGATGATAATTTCACTACTGATTTAAGCTCTAATGGAGCTATGAACACCAACTGGTCAATGGGTTAATCAAATGAATAGTCATATAGTACAGAAGAATGGTACGATTTGGGATTTAGAAAAAGACTGGGGACCATGTGTCCTGACAGGGAGCACCAGGGCTTTTCTTGTTGAGAGTGACAAGGACAAAAAGAGAATAAAGTCATACTCATAAGTGTCTAACAACATGGGGGAGAAGAAATGACCTGCTGTAGTCCTGAGTTTTGACCTCGAGCTTTCTGTTCTTTACACAAATCTCTTTGATGATGTCCCAGGACACAGGTCAGATTAATCCCCACAGGGAAAGAGGGAGGGTAGAAGTACAAGGCATCTGACATAATTGTCCTGGGAAAGCAGGCTTCATTTATCACTCTGATCCACATTCACAATTTATTTTTATAGGGTAAGAGGAAAAGAAGTATGAGGGTCAAATCATCACAGAGGAAGCGACATGATTGTGGAAACCAATCCAACCCAAAGCCTGGTTTGAGCATCTCCATCCCTTTGAGGATGTCCAGTTACATATTCAAGAGGCCAGTTACTAGAATCACATCCTATCCTGGCAATGAGGTCAGATGCCATCAATGGGAGGAAACGTTGGAGCAGCCCCAACAACTCTGCTGGCAGAAGAGACTGCAAGGTCTCCAGGCCTGCAGAGTGCAGGAGAACTGTTAAGACCTTTGGACCTTGCCAAAGCCCTGCTGAGTCTTGCACCTAGTTGCACAGATGCATCCCTGCCAGGTGTGTTCACAGGTGGTCTGAACTCCAGCCCCATGCCCACCCCTGCCTGGTCTTCAGATTCAGCAGAGACGATCCCAGGAGCTGGTCTGTACATCCCACAGCTCCTTTGCAAACAACTTCTGGTGACTGAGGAGGATATCAGGAAACAGGAAAAAAAAGTGAAGACGGCAAGAGAGAGACTGGCGGTAGCACTGAGGCAGAGAGACTCGCTAGCGAGGCAGGGAGAGTGAGGGGCCAAGAAGGACGTCCCGACAAACACGATGAAGAAAAGACAAGACGGTGCAGATGACATGGAGCTCACACTACATTAATGCCTCTGCAGGGCTCCTGATGTCTTCTTGCTTTGAGCTCTTGAGACTTTAGTATATACCAATAGTTTTCTTTTCTTTGATTCCTTTGCATGACAGAGAAGATACAGACAGTGATCCTTCTGAGGTGAGAGATTGGGTTTCAGGTGAGGAGAGAAAGGAGAGCTTTTCTTCTCATTTTGTTCTCTCATTTTCCTTTCCTGAGTGTTACGCATTTGTATTTTAAGATCAACAGAGAGTTATTACAGTCAGGGGATTCTTTAGAGTTTTGCCCTCACAGTCACAGAGAAAACCTACCTAGTCCAAATGGATTGTCCTTTTTGTGTAATATTCCAATAGATTCCAACATATTTCACTAAAGAGCTGTTATATCTGTCTTCTCAAAAAAGACACCTACTTCTGGGTCTCTATTTTTCTGGTATTTGTTGCATGTTGAATCACAGTTGCATATAATGAAATACTGGATTGTCCCTTTTTTTAGATTTATATGTGTTGGAAATTTGATTCATGAAAATTGATATGCCATTGTGGTATCATGCTCTCAGGAGAATGACTGTTTTCAGCATCACAAGTCTCACAATAAGCCAGTGTGTTGGGATTTGTCTATTTGTCTGATCGAGTACGTTGCACTCTTCAAATCCTCTTTATCATTACTTACTTTTGTCCCACAGATTTATCAGTTTCTGAGAGCAATGTGTTAAACAATAATAGAGTATCTTAGTACTTATATCTTCCCTAAAAAATGAGTTATTTTTTAGCTAAATCTTCTCTCCTCTATTCTTCCATGTGGTAATCATCTGGAATTTTGGTTCGAATGTGTTTTTAATGTCTTGTTTTAAAACTAATACTAAATTAGACAGACTGTTTTTTCCTTTCCTCGTGACTCCTGTTATGTTTTCCTGGGTTCACATTTCTTCTTCCTGATGTACATTCTTTACCGGTTCTTTCACTGCAGGCCTGTGGGAGGTCAACTTTGAGTCTGTTTGTAGGTCAGATAACGTCTTTCTTTCTTTGACACATAGTTTGAATAGGTATTTAATTTAGCTTTGGAGTAATTTTTTTCCTTCTTTGTCAAGTTATTTAATATATCTGAGCCTCCATATCTTTAGCTTAAAATGGGAATAAAACCCTAAAAATGGTGACTGTAACTGAGATAATACACGCAGAGCATGCCAGTCATGTTGCTTAGCAGAAATTAAATAATCAATAATGATTATTATTAATCATTATAATGATATTATTATAATAATGTAATATATAATAATATATTAATGTATAATAATTATATGTTAATTTATAATTATAATGTACAGTGTATAATGTATGCAATGTATAATAATAATATATTAATATTATTAATCATTATAATCCTCAGAGTGTGCATTCTCAGAAAATCACTGCCTAAGATTGAGAATATGAAGCTCACACACAAAAAGTCTGAGAGAGTGGCATGACCATGACTTTAATTCTCAGCCCTTGCGTATCTTCAGCTGTGGTCATCTGCACAGTGTGTGCAGATAATGTAATCTGTTCCCACAGACCCACAGCAGAACAGCGCAGCCTGCCTCATGCTTGGGATGCTCTGGGCTGCTTTTTGGGGAGCCTCTGCTGTGAGGCTAGTTGGACTCTGTACAGAGAAAGATGAAAAAAGACTCTTTCTTTTCCCTCAGATTTCTCCCCCCGAGTTTTATTCAGTTTTACATCCAGAGCAGATACTCTCTTCCCAGAGCCTTGGTGTTACTCTGGGATTCAGGCTTCCCAGACACCTAGTCATTTCAGCTCCCAAGGCCCAAGGTGACTGCAGAGTCATGTCTCACCCACTCCTCCCATCTTGGCCTGTTTCCCGTCATGGAGGACCCATGAGTGGGGAGAGGAGCCATCGAGGGAGATTGATCTGGAAGTCCTGGTGAATCTGAGCTTCAGAGAATGAAGCAGAAAAGGGGAACTTAAGACTGCCAGGCCTTCAGTGGGGGAGGAATATGGAGGAACCGAGAGGGGTGTGATGGCTGCACAGAGTCAAGGGGAGGGATGTTCCAAAGTTTCCTAAGAGAAGGGAAACCTTGCACTGATGTGGAGATTCGATTTTACATGATGGCAATGTCTGTGCTGGTTTCACCAATTCTGGTGTCCCTGAGGGATGAACTGGTGTGACACCACAGGACAGAAGTTGCAGTCACTTTCAGGACTTAAAGAAGGTGAAATCTTTCAGCTTAGTCCCCTGTGAGCCAGTCAGGGGCCAAGTCTAGAAAGGCTTGGAGCCTGAGTCCATCCAATGTGGTTTCGTTCTGTTTCAGCCAAGCGCCTCTGGACCCAAGCTGGGAAAAGGGGACCTCAGATCTAGTCAGATCTAGTCATCGCAGCTTCCATAGGTCGCCATGAGGCAGGTAATAGCCCAGGCGCCGTCACTGGACCTCATAGTCGCCCTCCTTCCTCCGCTGGCAGACAGTGACTTGTGAGGTGAGGAGAGCACATCAGAATGTTCCAGTCAGTTGCCCAGTATGGGAGACTCCAGGGGAAGGAGATGTCAAAGTCACAGAGACCCGATGCCTCCTGTGTCTCCCTCTTCCTTTTGTCCACTTAATTTTCACCCTCAGTCCTTCTTTTCCTTCCCTTTTCCCTCTCTTGGCTCTCTCTTCCTCTCTTTCCCCTACATGTTCTAACTTAATTGAGGTATTAACGACATACAATTAACTGCATACATTTAAAGTGAACAATTTGATACATTTTGATTATAACTTATTCAACCAACACCACAATCAAGAAAAGGAATGCCCATCCTCCCCAAATTTCCTCATGCTCATTTTAATTCCTCCTTTCCTGCCATTTGCAAACACATTCTCATTCCCAGGCAACCAGTGATCCGGTATATGTCCCTACAGATTTTCCTGTATTTTCCAAGAATTTTTATAAATGAGATCATATACTATGTACTCATTTTTTACTGGCTTCTTTCACTCAGCATAATTATTCTGAGATTTATGCTTGTCACTGCATGTACTATGAATTCATTCCTATCCCCATCCCTTCCCTGGCAGCACTGTGCACACACCCGAGCACTTCCCAGGTTGGCATGAGAGCCAATAGTACTGCTGCATCCCCAAAAGTAGGAAGGCGCCTTGGTGCAACTCTGGGAGGGGTTGGCAGCAGCCCTGGACCCACGCATGAATGCTTTCCTGGATGGTTGGAAAGCCCACCGTGCCACTGGAGTCCCAATGATTGGCCAATGCTCAGAACCCTTGAAGAAGACCCACCCACCAAGCACAGAGGCTGGCATGAGCATAAGAAAAGGCAGCATCAGATATCTGTGCACATGCAAGTGCTTTCCCAGATGGCACAAATACCCGTAGTAGTGCTATGGTCACACAACTGGGTACGTGCCTCCGTGTGGCGGCAACTCTGAGCCCAGTGTGAATGCTTTCTCAGCGGGTGGGAACACCCACAGTACCCATGCAACTTCCAGCATATGGGGTGGGATCAGAAACACAGCTCATGCTTCCCCCACAGTGCTAGCAGGTGGAATCTGTGACCTGATACTAGCACAAATATGCAGGCAAAAGATTAGTTCATCAAACACCATAAGAAACTACAGTAAAAATTCAGAGCAGAAGGAAATGACAAGTCTCCAGAAACCAACCTTGAAGTCACAGAAATTTACAATCTAAATGACAGAGAATTCAAAATAACTGTCATAAAGAAACTCACCAAGTTACAAGAATGTTCAGACAGTTCGATGAACTCAAAATAAAATTAATGAGGAAAAGGAATACTTCAGCAAAGAGAATGAAACTATTAAAAAAAAAGCAGAAATTCTGGATATGAAGAACATAATTAATGAGATAAAAAAGAATCTAGAATCCTTAAAAAATAGATCTGATGTTATGGATGAAAGAATTAGTGATTTAGAGGATAGAAATATAGAAATGCTTCCAGTGGACGAAGAGAGAGGACTCAGATTTTTAAAAAATGAAGGAATTCTTGGAGAAATATATGACTCAATTATAAAAGCAGCCTAAGAATTATACGTATTCCAGAGGGAGAAAAGAGGGAGAAAGGAGCAGAGAGCTTGTTCAAAGAATAATAGCTGAGAACTTCCCAAATCTGGGGAAGAACCGGACTTACAAATACATGAAGACAACAGAATGCCTAATTACATCAATGCTAAAAGACTTTCTCCAAGGCACATAATAGTAAAATTGGCAAAAGCCAATGGCAAAGAAAAAATATTAAGGGAAGCGAGACAGAAGAAAATAACCTAAAAATGAACCCCTATCAGGCTTTCAGCATATTTCTTGGTAGAAACTTTACAGGCAAGGAAAGAATGGAATGATATATTAAAAATACTGAAAGACAAAAACTTTCAGCCAAGAATACTCTATCCAGTGAAACGATCCTTATGATACAATGGAGAAATAAAAGTTTTCCCAGATAAACAAAGGCTGAGGGAGTTCATCGCCACTAGATCTCCCATACAAGCAATGATCAAGAACGCCCTCATACCTGAAACAAAAAGAAGGTAAATGTCTACAAAGCTTTGAGCAAAGAGATAAATAGACAGACAAAATCAGAAAGCTACAGCTCTGCTTCACAACAGGGTAGCAAATACTTAATTATAACTTAAAAGAAGAAGGGAAGGAAAGCATCAAAAGTAACTATAAACACTTCAGCTTAGTCACAAATGCACAACACAAAAATAAATAACTTGTGACAACAATAACTCAGAAGGAGAAGAGGAAAGGAACGGAACCTGCTTAGACTAATGGAGATAAGAGTCTCTCAGAAGATGGACTATGTCATCTGTGAGATCTTCATACAAACCTCACAGTAACCAGCAAACAAAAAGTCAAAGCAGAGCCATAGATCATAAAAAAAGATAAAACCTCCACAGAAAACCCCCAAAATGAAATGGTAGTCAGAAAGACAAAGGAAGAGAAACAATGGAAATATAGATTAGGTGGGATTAAGCCCTCATGTATCAATAATCACTCTAAATGTAAATCGATTGAATTCTCCAATCAACAGACACAGAGTGGTGGGGTGGATTAGAAAACAAGACCCAAAAATACGCTGCCTCCAGGAAACACATCTGAGCACAAAAAACAAACAGGCTCAGAATGAATGGATGGGAGAGAATACTGCAAGCAAATGGCAAATAAAAGAAAGTAGGTGTTTCCATACTTATATCAGACAAAGCAGACTTCAAGATAAAAAAAGACTATGAGAGACAAAGAGGGGCAGTATATAATGATAAAGGGGACTTTCCACCAAGAGGACATAACACTTATAAAGATATATGCACCTAACACAGCAGCACAAAAGAATATAAAGCAACTATCAATAGACCTAAAGGGAGAAATTAACAGCAACACAATAATAGCAGGGGACCTGAACAACCCACTTACATCTACGGATAGATCATGCAGAGAAAGGCAACAAGTAAATAGTGGAATTAAATGAAACATATGATCAGATGAACTTAATTGATATATAGAGAGCATACCCTCCCAAAACAGCAGAATACACATTCTTCTTAAGTGCACATGGAACCTTCTCAAAGATATACCATATGCTGTGAAACAAGGCAAGCCTGAATAAATTTAAGATTGAAATCATATCAAGCTTCTTTTCTGACCACAATGCTATGGCACTAGAAATCAACTACAAGAAAAAAGATGGGGAAGTCACAAATATGTGGAGACTAAAGAACACACGACTGAAGAACCATTGGATCAATGAACAAATCAAAGGAGAAATCAAAAAATACCTGAAGACAAAGGAAAATGAAAAGACAACCAAACAACTCTTATGGGATGCAGCAAAAGCAGTTCTAAGACGGAAATTCATAGCAATGCAAGCGCACCTCAACAAACAAGAAAAATACCAAATAAGTAACCTTAAACTACACCTAATAGAACCAGAAAATGAAGAACAAATGAAGCCCAAAGTCAGCAGAATGAAGGAAATAATAAAAATTAGAGCAGAAATAAATGAATTAGAGACTAAAAAAACAGTAGAAAGGATCAATGAAACAAAGAGCTGGTTCTTTGAGAAGACTGAAACAAAATTGACAGACCCTTAGCCAGACTCACTAAGAAAAAAAGAGAGAAGCCTCAAAGACCTAAAATTAGAAATTAAAGGGGAGAAATTACAACAGATACCACAGAAATCAAAAGGACAATAAGAGATGGGCCGGCCCCATGGCTTGGTGGTTAAGTGCGCGCGCTCCGATGCTGGCGGCCCGGGTTTGGATCCCGGGCACGCACCGAGGCACCACTTCTCCATCCATCCTGAGGCTGAGTCCCGCATACAGCAACTAGAAGGATGTGCAGCTATGACATACGGCTATCTACTGGGGCTTTGGGGGAAAAAATAAATAAATAAAATCTTTAAAAAAAAAAAATTGTTTGGCCCGGCCCCGTGGCTTAGCGGTTAAGTGCGTGCGCTCCGCTGCTGGCGGCCAGGGTTCGGATCCCGGGCACGCACTGATGCACCGCTGCTGAGGCAGCGTCCCACATACAGCAACTAGATGGATGTGCAGTTATGACATACAACTATCTACTGGGGCTTTGGGGGGAAAAATAAATAAATAAAATCTTTATTAAAAAAAATAATAAAATAAAAAGGACAATAAGAGAATACACTGGACAATTTACATGCCACCAATTTCGATAACCTAAAAGAAATAGATAAATTCTTAGATTCTTACCACCTCCCAAAACTGAATCAAGAAGAAATAGAGAAAATGAACAGACCAATCACAAGTAAAGAGATCAAAATGGTCATCAAAACCCTCCTAAAAAAACAGAAGTCCAGGACCGGATGGCTTCTCTGGAGAATTCTACCAAATATTCAAACAAGATTTAATACCTATGCTTCTCAAACTATTCCAAACAGTTGAAGAAGATGGAACACTTCCTAATTCATTCTATGAGGTCAACATCACTCTGACAGCAAAAGCAGGCAAGGACAGCACAAAGAAGGAATATTACAGGCCAATATTACTGATGAATACAGATGCAAAAATCCTCAACTAAATATCAGCAAATCGAACACAGCAATATATTAAAAGGATCATATACCATGATCAAGTGGAATTTATACCAGAGATGCAGGGATGGTTCAACATCCACAAATCAATCAATGTGATACACCATATTAAGAAAATGAGGAATAAAAATCACATGATCCTCTCCACAGATGCAGAGAAAGGATTTGACAAGATCCAACATCCATTTATGATAAAAACTCTCAATAAAATAGGTATAGAAGGAACGTACTGCAACACCATAAAGACCATATATCACAAACCCACAGCCAACATCATACTTAATGGCGAAAAACTTAAAGCCATTCCTCTGAGAACAGGAAGGAGACAAAGGTGCCCACTCTCGCCACTCGCATTCAACATAGTACTGGAGGTTTTGGCCAGAGCAATTAGGCTGGAAAAAGAAATAAAAGGAATCCCAATTGGAAAAGAAAAAATGAAACTCTTGCTGTTTGCAGATGACATGATTGTAAATATAGAAAACCCTAAAGAATCCATCAGAAAACTATTAGAAATAATCAACAACTACAGCAAAGTTGCAGCGTACAAAATCAACTTACAAAAAGCAGTTGCATTTCTATACCCTAACAATGAACTAACAGAAAGAGAACTCAAGAATACAATCCCATTTACAATTGCAACAAAAAGAAAAAAGTGTCTAGGGATAAATTTAACCAAAGAGGTTAAAGACCTATACAATGAAAACTATAAGACATTATTGAAAGAAATCAATGATGACCTGAAGTAATGGGAAGATATTCCATGCACATGGATTGGAAGAATAAACACAGTTAAAATGTCCATATTACCTAAAGTAATCTACAGATTCAAAGCAATCCCAATCAAAATCCCAATGACATTCTTCATAGAAACAGAACACAGAATCCTAAAATATATATGGAATAACAAAAGACCTCAAATAGACAAAGAAATCCTGAGAAGAAAGAACAAAGCTGGAGGCATCACAATCCTAACTTGAAAATATATTACATAGCTATAGTAATCAAAATGGCACAGTACTGGCACAAAAACAGACTCATAGATCAATGGAGCAGAACTGAAAGCCCAGGAAAAAAACCACACATCTGTGGTCAGTTAATCTCTGACAAAGGAGCCAAGATCATACAATGGAGAAAGGAAAGTCTCTTCAATAAATGCTGTTGGGAAAACTGGACAGCCACATGCAAATGAATGAAAGTAGATCATTATCTTCCACCATATACAAAAATTAACTCGAAATGGATAAAAGACTTGAATCTAACACTTGAAACCATAAAACTCCTAGAAGCAAATATACGCAGTACAGTCTTTGACATCGGTCTTAGCAGCATCTTTTCCAATACCATGTCTACTCAGGCAAGGGAAAGAAAAGAAAAAATATACAAATGGGACTACATGAGACTAAAAGCCTTCTGCAAGGCAAAGGAAATGATGAACAAAACGACAAGACAGGGCCGGCCCCGTGGCTTAGTGGTTAAGTGCGCGTGCTCCGCTACTGGCGGCCCAGGTTCGGTTCCCGGATGCGAATAGACGCACCTCTTGTCCGGCCATGCTGAGGCCGCGTCCCACATACATCAACTACAAGGATCTGCAACTATGACATACAACCATCAACCGGGACTTTGGGGGAAAAAAAAAGGAGGAGGATTGGCAATAGATGTTAGCTCAGAGCCGGTCTTCCTCAGAAAAAAAGTGGAGGATTAGCACGGATGTTAGCTCAGGGCTGATCTTCCTCACAAAAAAAAAAAAAGGAAAAGACAACCCACAAACTGGGATAAAATATTTGCAAATCATATATCTGACAAGGGGTTAATCTCCAAAATATATAAACAACTCATACTACCCAACAACAAAAAAACAGATAATCCAATCTAAAAATGGGCAGAGGATATGAACAGACATTTTTCCAAAGAAGATATACAAAAGGTCAACAGACACATGAAAAGATGTATAACATCACTAATTGTTAGGGATATTCAAATCAAAACTACAATGAGAGATCACCTTACACCTGTCAGAATGGCTATAATTCCCAAGACAAAAAATAACAAATGTTGGAGAGGATAAGGAGAAAAGGGCACCCTCACACACTGCTGGTGGGAATGCAAACTGGTGCAGCCACCAGGGAAGACAGTATGGAGATTTCTCAAAAACTTAAAAATAGAAATAGCATACCTTTCAGCTATCCCACTACTGGGTATTTATCCAAAGAAATTGAAATCAACAATTCAAAGAGATTTATGCACCCCTGTGTTCACTGCGGCATTATTTACAACAGCCAAGACATGGAAGCAACCCAAGTGCCCTGCTACAGATGAATAGATAAAGAAGATGTGGTATATATACAATGGAATACTACTAAGCCAGAAAAAAAAGACAAGATCATCCTGTATGCAACAACCTGGATGGACCTTGAGGGTATGAAGTTAAATGAAATAAGCCAGACAAAGACAAATATGCCTGATTTCACTCATATGTAGAAGATAAACATACACAGGGATAAAGAGAACAGATTAGTGCTTACCAGAGGGGCTGGGGGCTGGGGCTGGGGGTTGTGTGAAAGTGTTAAAGGGGCACATATGCATGGTGAGGGATAAAAGTTAGACTACTGGTGGTGAGTAGGATGCAGTCTATACAGAAATTCACAGATAATAATGAACACCCGAAATTACACAATGTTAAAACCCTTTATAATTTCAATAAAATAATTAAAAAAGAAAAAAAATAATTCATTCTTTTTTATGGTTGAATAGTATTCCACTGTGGGGATATACCACACTTTGTGTATCCGTTCACCAGTAGATGGACATTTGGGTTGTTTTCCGTTTTTGTCTACTATAAATTGGTTGTTATCAACATGTGTGTACAAGTCTGTGTATAGACATACGGGTTTATTTCCCTTGGATGGATTCCTAGGGGAGGAATGGCTGGGTAGACGTATATAATTATTAAAGATGCATCCAAGCTATTTTTCACCAGCACTCGATGAGAGTTTCAGTGACTTGACATCTTCAACAACACTTGCTATAGTCAGTTTTTTTAATTATAGCCATTCTCAAGTATGGTGGACTCTCATGATGACTGTCACTTACATTTCCCCAATGACTCATGTAGTGAAGGAGAAGGCAAGCCACACACAGACTGGGAGAAAACATCTGCAAAACATATCCCTAGAAAAGGATGTGTATTTTTAATATATAAAGAGGTCTTACAACCCAATAGTAAGAAGACAAGCAACACGTCATGGCTTACCAGCAGACAGCAGATCAGGCCTGTGATGAGCACCAGGATTCCCACCAAACAGCTGAGGATGAGGGCCCAGACAGGGTGGTCTGGGGAGACATGTGCTGGGGTGAGCCACCTCCTGTCATCGCCCCAAGGCTCCTGCTGACCCCACTGTGCCTCAACCATCCTTGACAAGGGTTGGCCAACTCTCCTCATCATCCAAGACGCTGTGCGCATGGTTCTCTTAGATGAGGCACAGCATCAAGATACTCGCCCCCTACCGTGGGCTGGGGCTTCCTGCAGGTTTACCAGGCTTATCAGTCAAGGTGTCATCTCTATTGGGAGAATATTCTGGAAATGAATGAAATGGAGAAGGCATATGAATGTGTTTCACTCTTTTTAATTAAACTTTTTAGACGCAGAAAAATAAACGGAACAGTCTCATAAACATCCATCATCTAATTTAACCATGTATATTCCATCTAATTAAAACAATATTTCATCAATTTATAAATTATTAACACTTGCCACCCTTGATTCATCCCATGTTTTCAATGAAATATTAAAGTCAAGTAGACATCATGATGTTTCACCCCATTTTAGTTTCCATCTCTAAAAAGTGAGCACACTTTGCTACAAAATCCAAGACCATTATCACAGAACAAAAATGTAATAAATTAAACCAAATTCATACCTCTGGGCACAGAGGACTGAATTTGGGCTGGACTTTCTTATGACGGCCGGGGGGAGAATGGGTCATCACAGTTGGCAAGCTTATGGGATCTCTCTAAATTTGTAAATTCCCACTCAAAAGTGTTCTTCCGTGCCTAGAAACACATTCATCCCCTTCTCCTTTATCTATTTGCTTAATATTAATTTTCTAGGATTAAGCTACAATGTAATATCCTGCAGGAAGTCTTCTCTGATTTCCACCTGCAAGTATGAGTTTGTTCACATCAAATAATTGATAAATTTCAATTCTCTATTCTTGTTATTGCCAGCTACAACATAAACTCCAGGAGGGTAGGACACACAGCACCCAGTGGGCATGGGGGGAGGGGTGCAGGTCCCCCTACTTGTACCTCTATCCAGACAACCTCTTAGAGGTGTGCTGTCTGATATGCAGCAGCAACAAGTCTCTTTTTAAATTAACATTAATTTTAGTTACATAAAATACAAATTCTAGTACCTCAGTAACATTAAATATCAGTAACAATAAAGACCAGTCACAATACCATCCTTTGAGGACTCAACAGCCACATGCAGCTATGCACTGGACAGCACAGATAGAACATTCCACCACTACAGAAAGTTCCAGCGCATTGGTGCTCATCTAGAGTGGGACTTGGCAAACTATATCCTGTGGATCAGGAACCACATGACCACCAAACCAGTAAGTCTGCTTCACACACAGCTGGAGTCCCTCACTGACCATCTGGCCCAGTGGCTCTCAGTGCAGAGATAAGGAAACAAAAGTCCAGAGAGGGGAGGTGATTAGTTTGAGGTCACAGAGCTGTCTAGGAGAAGGTGAGGGCCTCCTATACTACACTGGTGTCCTTTTCTCTCTCTCAATGGTGGGTAAAGACTGGGGGACTATGCCACCTCCTGCCAGCCTGAGAAAGTTCAATGATCTCTCAGCCCCAGGCATCCAGAGTCCCCAGAAAGGCCTCACTTCCTTTTACAATGACCAGGGAGCCTTACCATCCCCAAGGACACTCTTCCTGTCCAGAGTCAAGTTCTGCAGCTGGGTACCATTCTGGGTCAGCCGCAGGAATTCCTCATAGATGGCAACTCTGTCCAGTCTCTGTACCAAGGCGGCAAGGTACACAGGGAGTCCACTCCAGTGTGGTTACTGTGGGGGACAGAACTGGAAGGGCACAAAGGATGAACAAGGGTGCCTGGAATTCTACCCTGATTCTAGATTCCCTGCTTCTGGGTCCTGTCCAAGAGGACTTTTTGCAATAATGTAAACACTTGTCTGCACTACCAAATACACTCATTATTAGCCCCATGTTGTTATCGAGCACTTAAAATGTGGCTAGTGTGTGTGAGTGAGGAACTGAATTTCTCATGTAATTTCATTTCAAGTAATTAATTTATAAATAAATAACTACAGGGAGAACATTTTTGAAACTTTGGAGTAAGGACTTCTGCAAATGCATAAAAACAATGAGAACACTGGTAAAAATGGTCGAAATCATCTTTTCAGAAGTCTAGAAATTAATCAAAGGCTTGTAAGAATCTGAGGGTTTAGTGAAGACACACGGTGGAATCTTGATAAAGGGAGCAAACTTTGTGGCACTACAACTTTCACTATTCCCATCCTGCTCTCACAATATCCTCCATAACTTTGAAAGCCATCAGTCTCAGAACCATGGTAGCTGAGACAACCAGCAGCCCAGCAGCCATAATGGGTTTGGAGCTCTGAAAAGACCCATCCCCATCGAACTCTCACTAGCTGACCTGCCTGGCAGCTCCCCGAAAAAGCCCCATGTTCAGGGTTTGACGTTACTTGACTCAGAGCTTGCCCAGGGTGGAAAGTCTGTCCCCAGGACACTTGATAAAAATATTCAGGGCTAATTGTTTTCTATTGTAGTTGCCTGAGGGAGTGATACCAGCTGAGACAGGCAAGAGGTGAGCCAAAAACTTAGAAGAAAAATTGGGGGAATGAGATGTCCACAGGGGACTTTGAAAAGCTCCAGTGTATTTGCGGGCATCTAGAAGGCCACAAGTGCTCAGGGCTGTGGCACGCCCAGGAAAGACTTGAGAACATCTTAATCTCTCACCTCTAGTTGAAGGGTTAGCTTAATATCTGAAAACTTGGTTATGTATTACACAATATTAATAGAATACGGGCCAATACCATGCAATCTCCATCACATATACAGAAAAGAATTTCACAAAATACAACGCCCTTCATGTCTAAAAAAGAAAACACTCAACAAATTAGGAATAGAAAAAAACTTTCTCAACCTATAAACAGCATCGATGAAAAACCCACGGCTAACACCATATTCAATGGTGAAAGACTGAAAATTTCCCCCTAAGGCCAGGGACAAGACAATGATTCTTCCCATATCTCGTATGTTAATCACAGGTACTAGAGGTTCTAATGAGGGCAATTAGGCAAGAAAAAGGAATAAAGAAACCCAGATTGGAAGGGAAGAGGTAAAACTATTTGTTTTGCAGATGAGAAGATATTGTATATAGAAAAACCTAAAAAATACACTCCTCCCCACACATAATATGTCAATCGTATCCTAATAGGTGTATAAAAAATTTAAATTGCCCCATGTGTTTAGTGGCTAGACTATTGGAGAGCACAGTTAGACTGCTGATATTTGTTGAAAGTCTCCAGAAGAGGAGGAGGAGGAGGATGCTGGAGGTTGGTGACACTAAACGTTAATGCTTTCCTCATCCCCCCAAAACCTATGGAAGGAGATGTTAGGATTAGCTGACAGGGATGTGGGGCAGAATGGTCACGATGTAAGTGACTTCCAGATCAATGATGTGTCACGGGAGCTCAGAGTCATCAGCCACCAGCTCAGCCAATGCTTCCAATCTCCTCAACCTACATCAAGTCGGTGACCAGGCAGGAATGAAATATGTCTCAAAGCTGGCTGCCTCTGTAGAGCTTGGTGACCTAGAACAAACATGAGGGAGAGTGGGTGAGGTGGAGGTCTCCCGGGGACGCAGGGGGCCACTGGAGCCAGTGAAAGATCATAGACCTTGGGGCAAGGGAGACCTGACTTCTAATCCTGGCTCTGCCCCTAACTCACTGTGTGACCTTTGGCACAATACTCCCCTTTCTGAGCTTCAGTTTACCCATGCGAGAAATGGGGAAGGCAGCTAGGACATCACATCTGGACACTGAGAGAACCCAGACATGCAGGGAAAGTGAAGGGTTGAAACAATCACACAACAGATATAAGTCAGACAGAGGAATGACGGTGCCCTCAGGGCAAGGAGAGACGGGAGAGGGAGACCCCACCTGGTCCTGGGTGTCCCTCAGCAGGGCAGTGTACTCCGAGGATGTGGGCTCCGAGTTGTTGAGGTTCCAGCTGATGATGTAGAAATGTAGCTGGTGCTCTTTCTTGATGGATAAACTCCAGGCTGCAGAGCCTGGAGCCACCGAGAGGAAGAGCAGACAGGTGGAGATTCTCAGCTCCCTGCACAGAGGCATGGTGGCCCACGGGGTCAGGGTGGTGGGTGCAGACAGCGTCCACACTGGTGGCTGGCCCATCCTTCTCAGGCCTGGGGAGAGAGGGATGTGGGGACTCTAGAGAGAGGTCCTGAAAGCTCTGGGGGTGGGGGCCAGACCAGGAAGGAAGAAATGGGAGGACAGTGGGGAGACAGAGAGGGGTGGTCACAAAAGTGGTCATTAGGGGCAAATGCTCAGGGGAGGGTCTCACCTGAGGGAGACCAGTCTGCAACTCGAGTAGAAGGGACCCAGGCTGCTCTTCTTAAACAAGGATCCAGCTGGGGAGGAAGGAGGAGGAGGAGGAGCAGGAGGGACAGGGGTTGGGGGAGGGGCTGGGTGGGAATTAACCCACCAGGAGCTGCTGGGACCAGGGTCTCACCAGGATCTGCAGGAGCCTCTCAGTGGAGTTGAACGTGGCTGAGCCGTTGCTCATGTGTGATGAATACCGAAGGGTGGAGATGGTGACATTGACTGTGAGGGTCTTCAGGTTGTGCCCCAAAGCTGCAAGACGAGAGGGAGAGCGATGGCCATCTCTGAAAGCTGGCCTGAGACCACACCAGAGTCCTGTACTCATTATAATCTGTCGTCTTCTGTCCCAGTGGCACCACCACCCACCCGTGTGGTCACCCAAGTCAGAACCAGCATATCTGCTCAGCTCCTCCTCCCTCCCAGTAACACCCATTCACCTTGCACACTGGTCCTCACATACACTCCCTCTCTCCATCCCTGTCCTAGCTCAGGTCTTAACTTCCTTCACCCGGACAAACACCCCAGCAGACTCACTCGATGCTCTGTCTAGATGATGTTCTACGTGGACTACTAGAAGAATCTTTCTGAAATGAATACCTCACTAGGGCCACCACTGCTCTAGTACCACCCATGGCTCCCTATGGCCTTCAGTGTTGAGTTCAACCTTCTTGACCTGGCACTCAAGGCTCTACTCAATCTGGCTCCTGCTGACCTTTCAGTCTCATTTTATTCATCTTCTGCAGGTTAAACATTATGCTTCTTGCAACCCAAATTCGTTTCAATTCTCCCCATAGGGCATGTTGTTTCTGGCCGGAGCCTTTGCTCATGGAATCCTCTCTGCCAGGAAAACCCTTCATCCTCTATTTGCCAGGTACCCTCCTACTCATTCTTAAAGACTTCATTCTGGTGTAACTTTCTCTAGCAAGCTCTTCCCCTCCAAATTATGCCAGGTGCCTCTCCCCAAAATATCCCACATTGTATTATAATGGTGTGTTAATTTCACAAGACTAGGGGCTCTCTGAGGGCTGGCCTCAGACTGAATCGTTGGTATAATCTTTGTGATCAGCATGATTGCTCTAAAACTAGAATTTCACACCCTGGCTTCCCAGCTCCTGGATCACAACTGGCTCGTGGGGGAGTGGGGCCAGAGAGCTTCTCTTGGGAAGGAAAAGGGGCCCCCAGATACCTGTGGTGGCTTCTGGTGGCACAGGTGATGATCAAGTATGCAGGGACGTGGTGGCCAGCTCGGGAGTTGTGGAGAGGGCTGTCAGCAGGGAGGGACAGAGTGGGAGGAGCCTCCAGGCTCACACGGGCTCCAGCACTGGCTGTCTCAGGACCACCATTCACAGGTGAAGCATAAATGAGAGTGAGGGGACGGGTGACTGTGTGAGCAGAGGGATGAGCAAGCCTGTTGGTGAGAGGAGCCCAAGAGAGAGAGATAGGTGAACAAGAGAGACTGAACTTGGAGGAGAGACAGATAGACAGGCAGAAAAATGGGCAGATGGATAGGATACCTGGAAAAGGAGGACCAAGGGGGGGGCTTTAGGAGAATTAAAGTGAAAACCACGTGGGGTCAGAATGTGGTGGAGAACATGTTTGTGTCTAAGGCTTTCTCACACTGGGCTGGGACTCTCCACCAGAACCTGGGCGGGAGAGAAGGGATGATTTAGGGCCCTTCCAGGTGCTTCCCTCACCAAGGACAGCAGGTGAAGGAGAACAAGTGCTCCCCAACCCCAAATGCAGACGGGACACAGGAGATCAGGGCCAGGAATACTCATTGGTGGTAGTCGGGGCCACGGCTCCAGAGGTGTAACCTGTGGAGAGAAGGCGAGAGGAGCTGAGCAAGAGTTGGGGTGAACATAAAGAATTAAGGGAGAGGAAGGATGTAGGGACCTTTGTGGGAAAAGCAGAGGGGAAAGCAGCGGGGACGAGTGGAGGGGTGTTCAGGGGGAAGGCAACGAGATGGAAGGTGGCTGGACCCAGTGATCACACAGTGATGAGAAGACTGAACCCAGACCAGGAGGATAGAGAGATGGATCATAGCTCACTTTAGAGCAACGGAGGGAACACAGAACTCCGACTGGGAGAGAGAGTGTGGCTGTAGCACAGCCCCTCACCACCGACGTAGAGGCTGTCCCCATCCAGGGTGAAGGCGCCCAGGTGGGTGACACACTGGGTCTCATGGCTCAGCTTCCAGTAGAGTCCCTCTCTGTCCAGCCCGGGACCTGTGGAGGTCAGAGTGGAAGGTGCAGATCATGTCCACCCCAGTGGCTGCCCCATCCTTCTCAAGCCTGGGTGAGGAAGATCATGGGGATGTGGAATACTGAGCAGGGTCATTCTGGGTGTGGATAGCGAGAGAGGGGAAGGGAGGAGGCTGATGGAGATGCTGAAGGGGCTGCTCTGATGCCTGCAGGGTCTCTCCTAGGTGTCTCCCGTGTGAGACACCCCCCTCACAAGTAAGGCCTGGCTTCTTTTAGGATGTGGAGGGGGGCCTGTGAGTGGCAAAGAGGGGTGAACACACAGACCTGTGTGAGGGGGTGCCTGCAGGTCTGCACGGACAGCAGCGAGAACAGTCAGTGCCCTGTGCCATCTGACACATGCAGGCAAGAAAGTACCGTTATGTTCTCTCGGTTCTACATTCCAAGGTCTTTTCTTTCTACTTCTTTCCTACTCCACAGCCATCACCCAGGCCTAGGGAACAATCATCTTATTCCTAATCTTATTCCCAGCACCTCCCATCTTGCCTACTAAGTCTTCATTCTTAACCATGAAGTCCATTTTAACCCACGTGCTTAGACCAAACGCTAATCACATCATCCTTCTACTCGCATCTCTCCAGAGTCTTCCCACTGGTCTTAGAACAGAGTCCCAAGTCACCCCTGATCTGGTCCTACCTGTCCTCCCTCGCAAGTGTGGCTCACACCGCTCCCCCTGAGTTGACTCGGCTCGGCCATCCCTGTTCTCAGTTCATGGACACACCAGGCTCTCTGCTTCAGGGGTGTCCTCATGCAGGTCCCTCTGCCTGAAACGCTCTCTTGAACACACTCCCACACCCTCACTCCAGTCTAACCCTCCGACCAGCTAAATCCAGTCCCAACTCCAGCTCTCAAGCTAAATATCAGTCCTTCTCAAGAGGGCTTCTCTGCCCGCTCATGTTGATTCCCCTTGTGCCAAACTCCCACATCACTCTTATCATTAACTTTTCAAAATCCAAATTCCCAAATACAATATAAATTCCATGGAGGTGGGACAAGGTCTCTCTGGTTCTCCAGGTCCCCATGCATGTGTCCCAGGGCCTGGCTCATGAGATGAGGAACCATCCCGGTTTGTCTAGGACTGCCCTGGTTTGAACACTAAACGTCCTGTGTCCTGGAAAACCCCACTGTCCTGAATAAACGAGGATGGTTGGTCACCATAAATTATACACTCAAAGACTATCTATTGCATGACAAGCACACATTCCCCTCAAGAACATCACAGGAAAGCTAGAATGAAAAAGGCACACACACATACACACACAATTAGTAGAGGCCAACAACTAAATACAAAATTACTTAACAAGATTCTCTGCAACGTGAATCATCAGACCGTTATTTCAGAAAAGTTTCAAAAACAAAGTTAATTCCCTTTAAAAGGCAAGGTGGTGAGGACAGTCTTTTTGGAGACTAGCGCCCTTCCCTTCAATCTACAGTGTTGTTTAGTACTCCTCCAAATGATTTGAAATGTCATAAAGAAAAAAAATGCTCAAAATAAATCTGGCTACTGGCAAATTCAATTTTAAATTTGTTATTAATACAAAGAAGTTCAAATCATCTTTTTCCCTGAATGCTCCTTTATTTCAAATTTTTGTGGATGATTTATAGGACTTTAGAACTCATATTGAATGGGTCTAAGGAATGTTGTTGAGTATCCCTGCTAATATTTCATGGGATGTCTTCTAATACTACATACACATGCAAAACATTTCTGTATTTATATTATATATAAATCCTGACTTTTGAGTATTATGCAATGCAAGTAAATCTATATTTTCTTCTATAATACACATTTGCAGTTATTTTCGTTTGTTTCATGTGTTTTTACTTGCATATAACTGTACTTACTGAAATATTTACCACACAGAACCACACACAGCTTACCATATTTCCATCCATCCAACATCAATAATATTTCTCAAGATACCCTCACTCTCAATGACTCCCTGTGGTGAGAACCTGAGCCCAGGAAAGCCCACTGGCAGGTCTTCTGCACAACGGAGGCTGCCGGAACCTGTTGGTACCAGGTCCACAGGGTACTCACCTGGTCACACAGAAATCCATGGATCAGCGAGGACAGGTGGACCCTCAGCCTGGTTTCACCTCAAACTTGATCTCCACGGATGCTTCTTGTGTCTGAGGGGGGAAAAAAAAGCACAAACAAGCTTTTGAGGCCTTTTATAGGGTGTTGGATGGAAAGTTCACCCCATTCACTTTTCTTTTTCGTATTTACTGATTTAACTGTAACCGTTGGTTGTGACTGGATTTTCCCGATTCCTATCCAGCCACCTGCTGCTCCCAGAGAGGGGAGAAAGCAGCTTCGTGCTGTGTGCACTTGAGTCGCTCAACTCACTTGGCTGGACAGAGACTTTTTGGTGACTCTGGACCCTTTAAACAAGCTTGTCATTTAGGGACCCTGTAAGTGACTCGCTGACTTGTCAACAATTTCCACACTTCATTCAGGGCTCGGGAGATTTTCAGACCCTGGAGCAGGTTTCCCAACCTTGGCATCACTGACATTTGGGGCTGGATAATTCTCTGTCAGGCTGTCCTGGGCCCTGGAGGACGCTGAGCAGCATCCCTGCCCCCCCCTCTAGATGCCAGGAGCGCCCCATTTGTAACAACACAAACACCGTCTGCAGATGCGGATAAGCCCTCTGGGGACAAAATCACACGGAGGACGATGACGGGGACTCTGAAGAGGGGACGGCGGCGCCTGGAGCCAGGAGGAACAGCAGCCTCGGGCGCCCTGAGCAAACAGCCCAGGGGAAATGGGGCTCCGAGAGGACGGAGGGAAGCCGGGCCCCGGCGGGGCTGCCCCTGGCCCAGGCCCCTCCGTGGACCGTGACTGGAGCCGGGACCGCCCACCGCTCACCGCGCTCCGCCCCTTCGGGCGAACATCCACGGGAATGCGGTCCGCTCCGAGAAGACGGAACACACCTTGCAGAACGCCCGCTCCATCCACGGCACCGCACGCGCTTCCGGTTCCGGTCTCAGGCGGACGTTCGGGGAGGACGAACGTTTGGGGAATGCCGGTTGAGGCGGCGGGCGAGGCGAGGCCGCGCACCACAACCTCGGGGTAGGTGTCTAGTTTCTAGAGTGAGTGAGAAGCTGGAAAGCGGTCTGGGTCAGCTCCAGGGACAGGGACAAAATCTAGGGCGGGGCTGTGTGCGGGAACCAGTTCTAGGGGCCGGCTGTGGGCGGGGACAAGGCTGTGAGTGACAGCAGGCTGGGGAGGCGCTTCTGTGGGCGGGAACAAGGCTCCCGGAGGGGCAATGAGCCGGGACCAGGCTGTGGGCGTGGACCAGGCTGTGGGCTGAGCTAGGCCCGAACGTTGTGGGCGGAGACCAGTTCCAGGGGCGGGAAGAGGCGGGCGTGTGGCTGGAATAATTCAGGCAGACTTCACAGTGGGAGGAAATCAGCTCCAGGGGCGGGGCTGGAGGCGAGGCTTTCTGTGGACCCCTAGACTGTACAGGTAGCTGGATGTTGAACAGCTGTTCTTCATTCCTTTCCCCACCTTTACACAGCCTCATAGAATGATGTGCCCATATTTAGAATTCTAAATTTTTTGGGCGTTTGCTGTTCTCAATTTCGTTAAAAAATTGGATCATATATTCACATTTGTCTACAACTTGCTGTTCCAAGCCAGTAGATAAGGATATAACGCTATTTTAATTTTAAAAATCTGGGGGGAGGTAGGCCCACGTCGTAGGTGCACGTATACGAAAACTTCAAAGAGTGGTGCAAAGTCAATAAAATATTCTCACTCTACCACTGTCTCCCGGTACTTTTGCACAGAGATAAACATCCTTTCCTCCTCTATCCTTCCAGACATACTGCGTATATGTGGGACTGTGTATATGTTCAAGCCCAAGAGGGATGTCCCCAAGCAAAACCTGAAGCCCATGAATTGTCTCATGCATCATAAGTTAATGAGAAGAGATTTAATTTTTTGGTGGAAGGAGATGAACCAGTGATGAATCCATAGGAAGACAACAAAGAAACAAGAGAATTTTACCATTTAAAAGGTCAAAGGAAAAAGTGAGAAAGAAAATGTATTCATACTATCTGACGTAGCACATCTCTGGATAAGATTCATCTGCTATAAAATTGTAAACACTTATGTCATAAAACAGAGGACATCGAATTTTGAGTTATCCTAATTCATTAAATAGTTATATTGGGCAAGGGGAATTATGTTTTTAACATATGTAAGAACTCTTCATGCTGATTTTTTTCAGAGAAGAAAGAAACTATAAATAGTCAAAACCTGAAAAATGAAAAAGCTGTATGAGTAGCTAATTTAGAAATATAGATTTTCAACCAGAAAATTAAAGAAGTTGTTTTTGGAACCAGAGTCAAGAGTGGGGAAGGTAGCTTTTCATTATCAGGTTTGAAGTATTATTGGAGAGATGTGCGTATACATACACACATATGCACACACACGGGAGCCTGAATTTGTATTCCAAAGGGATCATCTAACTCTACAAAGAATTTGTAAAAAGGATTCACTTTACAACAGTAGAATGTATTTTGAAAACTACAGACTTCAAGCATTAAAAAAGCTGTCATCATCCCGGTGGAAAAATGAATGGGGCATCACTTTCCAACCCACATGGTGATAAGCATTTTACATACATTACTCTTGACTTTTCTCACAGCAACCCATAAGGAAGATGGTATTATCTATCTCCATTTTGCAGATGAGGAAATTGGTGACAACAGATTGCTAAAATTTTCATATAAGTTCTCAATAGATATTGTTTTATGTTAAAATTGTTTATTGAATTTTCTTTTCATTAATAAAATGATATGTGTCACTCTTACAAATAAGCAAAGGCTGTGTAAAAACAATTTAGCAAAACTACAGTTTTCTTTTGATATAATTAAATATAACAATCACTTTATTATATTTCTGCTCTCTGCCTCACATCTACGAAGATATTTCCTATCCTAAAGGCTTACTAGAAAACTCTACTAAAAATCAAGAATCAGGGAATACCCATATTATGCAAGGTTCCTGAATACATGCAAAAAAAGCCATTATAACAAATTTTTGTACAAAAATCTTAGATCATTCATGAACTGATAACAACACAAATCATGATTAGGCAAGGTATTTCTGTAGAATGACAAATATTTAAACTTTAGACATTTAGAAAGGTAGTTCATTACAGTAACTAATGTGTATAAGAAGAATTTTTTCAAACTCACTAAGTGCCAGGAAATTATTTGACAAAATGCACTGCAATATTATTCACAATAGCCAAGAGATGGAAACTACCTAATTGTGCATCCGTGGGTGAAAGGATGAAGAAAATCTAGGGCATCTATACAATGAAATATTATTCAGCCTTAAAAAGGAAGGAAATCCTGTATTCAGAATTGCTTGCCTGGATCATTTCAGTAGCCATGTGCTTTCTTCCTTAGTACCCTCTGATCCATTCGCCAACCAGGAACCAGGGTGATCCTTTTACAATGTAAGCGCCACAACCTCTAATGGATCCCTAAAACAGATTTTGGAGGTGGACTGCCTGGGTACCGGTTGTGTGACCTTGGTCAATTATATAACCTCTAATATTCCTCATCCATACAATAGAGGTTAATAGTATTGTCTCCATGGCATTGTTGTGAGGATTAAATGAGTGAATACATGTCAGATGCCTAGCATGTGCCTGGCATATGGTAAGGCATCATGAAAAATTTAACTGTAATTATAACCAAATTAAATATTGTGATGGCCTATTAATTAAGTTAAACCATATGAAATTTCTAATATTCAACCATTTTGACCCATTATTATTTTTGAATAAATGATAAAACTCAGTCAAGGCAGGTTGCATAGAGTCAAAAAGGATTGGATAAATGAAAATATTTTTAGAAAAAATAAGCTGAAATAGATTGCTTTGTAATTTACAAAGCAGTTTCTCATACTTTGTTTCATTTAATCTCTATAGAATGCTTTTCAGGGTATTATTACCACTGTCTCTGAAGGAGTAACTGACTTTCCCCAAATCACACCACATTAAATAACACAATTAGAGTGGAAACATCATTTCAAGTATAAATCCCATATGATATTTTATTTCCCCTTCATAATAACATCTGTCCTCTCAGGAAAGTGAGGAAATAATGCTGATTCATAGGAACTTAGTCTTAAAGAGACATACTCTCAGATGATAAACACTATGTCTTTGAAACAAGGGTGTTGAGAGAAGAAACTTGGGACCAATGCTTTCTGGGTTTTCAAGTCCATGATTAGACTTCTGGTAAACAGCCAAAGAAGGGAAAGGGTGAAAAATAGTCCAGAATGAAAAAAGTTTGACGTATATGTAACTTTATTGATCACCTCAAGATTCTCTTTTTGTTTATGGTCTGTGTCACCCTACTAGAATATAAATGCTCTCAGGGTAGATGACTGCTATCGTGCAGCAAGTGGTAGGCGCTGAGTAAATATTTATTAAAGGAATGAAAGTGGCCTTGAATACATCTGCTCTTTACTCACCAGAGAACAGCCCCATAGCAGGCAAATGGCATCATTAACAAAATTTTAAAAATCATATCCTTATTAGCTCATAACCATGGATACAAGGCTCCCATTTATTTCATACTTTCTAAGTACTTCAGCATTCTGTTTTATTAGGGAGTGTTTCCACAGCCTTGCTGTAAAATAAAGCAAGACTTTTTGGCCCATTGATTGCTGTTTCCAGCAGAGCCCATCTCTATACTTACCTCTAAACAATTAACTATAGATTTGTTATCCCAATGAACAGCGATTTGTTATGGAACCTGTTTTATCAGTGTCATGCGAAGGTAGACATTTGACATGTCTTTAAGGGGTGATATGGATAATAATGTTGATGCAGAAGAAAACTAAAAATTCTCTCTGGTCTTTGTCAAGTGCATCTGGGTGAAGGGTATCTTGTTGTCACTGGATTTGAGAACTCAAAAAGACTCGCCCAACTCTTCATGTTACAGGTGAAGAAAATGAGGTCTAAAGAGGTTGAGAGATTTGACCAAGACTAATTCCTGGGACTAGAGAAAGATCTTCTGATTCTCAGCTGGCCACATTGTCATAAGATCTCCAGCTCCAAACAGCCAAGAGACGCAAGTCTGTTGATTTCCAGGCAGAAATGATTCCCCTTCACGTTTTTACTTTTTCTCCCTTAGATGCCTGCTCTGCCCTGACAAGGAATTTATCTGATGTTTACGCTACACTTAAGAAGAGGAAAATGCTCCTGGCAAACACTACTGTGATTCAGTGTGGCATTGGAGAGCCCAGTCATGAAAAAACGAGAATCAACAGAATAAGAGGTAAATAAAATTAGAGAAGAAGAGAAAATCTATTATTTTAGTGGGACATAACTTATAAAGTTTAGAACTGGTAAATAAATGCAGTAATGTGTAAGGAAGCTAGATTTCTATATGAAACATCAAAAATACTGTTACATGAGCAAGAATTAGTTTAAACATGTAAATAATTATTCCATTCATAAGAGCAATGAATTATTTAAGATGAGTAGTGAAAATAATTGGAACTACACATTAGTTATATGAAGAAGATTATAAAAAGATACAAAGCGTGTAAAAGCTCTGATTAAATGGAGAGATATACTATACTTGTGATTGAAAACAGTGTTTCAAAGATATAAGTTTAATGTTCCCAAACATTATTCAGATTCCATATGCTTCAAATCAACTTTTAAAATGATGTAGTGTTTGTTTTATAGACTAAAAGATATCCATTTGTAAAATAAAACACTGGACCATCAACTAACATTATTCACAAGTAAATCATTCCAAATGGATTATAAGGGCTAAAATTAAAAGTAAAAATCCCCTGCGTATAACAGTAGTGGATGACAATATAGAAGAATATCCATAATCTTAAAATTAGTGAAGATATTCTTAATATATATGCTTAAAGATGTCTGGTTGAAAAGAGGAAGGAGAAAAAGTAAAATGGAACGTGATATTGTCTCTGATTTTCTTTCAGAGACTTAATCTAGAGAAGAATATTCCAGTCTACGATATTGGATAAAGAAATAGAAATCTGTGATAATTACACAAATAATGAGATGACATATATAAATGGTAGCATAATGTATCAGTTAGCTTTTGCTGTATAACAAACCATCCTAAAATTTGGTGGCTTCAAATAAGAATAGTTTACTTTTTCTCAAGATTCTGTGGGTTAACTGGGCAGTTATTTTGATCTGGACCTATTGGTTGCTCAGCTAGGATTGGCTGGTCTAGGACGGCCTTACTCACATATCTGATTGTTGACTTGAAGTCACCTGGAGTGATGGAGATGTGCAGTCTATCTAGACTCATTCACATATTGATGGCCTCAGGCTTCCCAAGGGCAGCCAGAGAAGGACAAGTACCAACAATGAGCAAGTGTTTTTCAAGCCTTTGCTTATGTCATTTGTTAATGTCCCATTGGCCAAAGCAAGTTACAAGGCCAAGTTTACCCAGAGTCAACGTGGGATGGTACAACCAAAGAGACAGTGGGAGAGGACTAATGTGTGGCCATTTTTGCAATCTTTAACACATAAGTTTAGAGGAGAATTAGTATGAATGTTTTTGTATTTGTTCATTTGAATGCCCGAGGAAAATTGCACAAAGCCAAAAGAAACATAAAGCAAAAAATTAAGTGGAGATGTAAGGTAAGTTTAGTTGGTACTTAAAGTGGGTCTGCACAAATGTGGTAGTTTATTTTTCAAGTGTAGGCAAGTTCTTGTGACCTATGAAAATAACTTACATTTCGATTATTTTCTCGCTGAATGTGTTTTATTCATTAACACATTTGATGTGTTTCTCTCTGGCCTTAGGAAAATAACGTAGCACTTGGGAGCAAAGATGCAGCCGAATAGCCCCACACTGGAGGCCAAGATAGAGCAGACATCCATGGCCACCATGACCTTGCCCTTGGTGCTGTGGTAGATGGGGAGGAAGGTGACCCAGACACTGCAGAACACCAGCATGCTGAACGTCAGGAACTTGGCTTCATTAAAGGTGTCAGGCAGGTTCCGTGCCAGGAAAGCCACAATGAAGCTGCCCAGGGCCAAGGAGCCCAGGTATCCCAGGACACAGTAGAAAGCAGTGACCGAGCCCTTGTTGCACACGATGAAGATGTGGCCGTGTTGAGAGTGTGCATCTGTGTCAATGAAGGGAGGAGAGGTTCCCAGCCAGATTCCACAGAGACTCAGCTGGATAAAGGAGCAGATGGGAAAGATGAAGTTAGGTTCCTCTGACACCAACCACTGCCTCATCCTTCTCCTTGGTGCAGTGACCTTGAAGGACACAGCCACAGTCATAGTTTTGGCCAAGACACTGAAAACTGCCACAGTAAATACAACTCCAAATGTGATTTGTTGAAGACTGCAGGTGGCTGTGTTGGGACGACCAATGAAGAGTAAGGAGCAGAGGAAGCAGAGGGTGAGGGAGATGAGCAAGATGTAGCTGAGAGTCTGATTATTGGCCTTGACTATGGGAGTGTCTTGGTGCTTCACAAAGACCCCCAGCACCACAGCTGTGAGGAGAGAAAAGCACAGAGCTGTGCACCAGGGCCATCCCTAAGGAGTCCTCCTAAGCCAGAAAAGTCACAGCTTTTTTTGAGGCAGCAATCTCACCCTCTGTTGGCATACTGATGATCTGGACACTTCACACACTGATCCATGTCTGGGGAGAGATGCAAAGTGTCCTCAGCCCAGGTTCAGTCATTCTCTCTCATTCGCATGCCCCCAAAGAAGGCATGGGGTAAGCTTAGCCAATTGTCTTCCTTTGTTGCTCCAGGCACCAAATAACAGAATGCTCTGCAGAGAACCATTCCCAGTTAATACTGCCCATCTTATTTATGGTTAAGTAAAGCTATTATCCATCTCAGTATTTATCTTGCATATTCATGAAAGCACATTTTTCTCAGCAGAAAACCAAACGTCCTCCCTGTCTCTCTGAGCTATACCCCTGTAAACTATGGCCTAGATTTACTCATTCAATGAGCAAGCAGTTATTGGAAAACCTCCATGAGGCAGATAATATGCTACATACTAGGGAAACAGAGATGACCAAGTCATAGACCTCACTCCTCGGGAGTTTCAAAATGAGACCATTTCTACCATCTAAAATGATCTACAAAACATTTCATCTTAATTTCACTTCCACCACTTCTGTTAAGATTTTAGTCACTTCTCTCCTACGTTATCATAAGATCCTTTTACTCTGGTTCCCTGCCCTTGTCCTGCATCACAAGTGATACGTCTACATGTAAGTGGGATCATGTTTATCCTCCATTAAAAAATCCGACAAAATCGTAGGAAGACCAAAAAGACTGTATAACCTTGGTCATGCCTACCTCTACTACCTCTGCTCTGATTTTTAAGATTCCCAAATCTTCATGTGGTTCTGAAAGTGTTCTGTGCCCACTCATCCCTGCAGGTATGAATACATGCTTTTTCCTTCTACAGGGGCATTGCTCCTTCCTCTTTACGTCCTCTTAAATTCTCTCACTTTTCACGTTTAGAAGTACAATCTGCCTGATAACGTTTTCTGTGGATGGTGTGAGTTAGGGTTGGTGAGTCATTGCCTTCTCCATGAAGACAGCCAATTTACCCAACATGGTTTATTGAAAAGGCTTTCATTTTCCCACTCCTCTTCAGTGTTTCCTTGTAAATCAGACGTCTATACGTGAGTCCCTATATGAGCAGCTTTTATCTGAACTCACCATTTGGTTCCGTTGATTTTCTTGTTTATCCTCTTGATGAACCTCCTCTATTGTGATGCTATAATACTTGATGTCAGGTAGAGTAAGTCCTCCCACTCTATTCATTGTTTGCAAGATTTTCTTAGCTAAGTTTTTCCTTTATCATTTCCATAAGAATTGTATCAATTGTAATTTCCACAGAACAGGTCAGCATTTTAGCTGCAATTTTGTGGAAGCTGTAGATTAATTTGGAGAGTTTTGATATCTGTAGAATTTTGAGTCTGTTCAGTCACGAATTTGATTTATCCCTCCAGTTCTTTCAGTTTTCCTCCATTTATCTAAATGCTGTTCTATAAATTAATGGACAGAAATCTTTTGAAAGTCTCATTAAAGTTATTTCTAGGTACTTCATACTTTAAGATGTTGTAAATGTCATTTTTTTAAATTTAAATTTTGAATGCTTATGACGGGTAGATGGAAGCAAAACTTTCTATATTAACCTTGTATTCAGCCACCAATAAACTCAGTTAATACCTTAATTTATATGGATTTTACATTTATACCATAATATCATCTGAAGATAACATCAATTTTACTTCTTCCTTTGAAGTAAATTATTCCTTTTATTTCTTTTCCTGCCAATATTTTATCAAGCAAGACCTCCAGCATAACGGCTTATAGAGGCAGTGATGTTGAACATTCTTCTCTTATCCTTGCTTTCATCAGTGTAAGATAAAGTTCCATTCTGTGAATACTGTGTATGGGAGTAAGAGAGTTTCGTTCTGTTCCTGATTTGGTAAGTGTTTTTTCTGTTGTTGTTGTTTGTTTTAAAATATGAATAGGTGTTTAATTTTACTAGTTTTTCTTACAGTTATTGAGATTATTATTTCTCTTTTTTCAGAGATTAGTGTACTGAATTACATTGCATGAACCTAACTTGGTCATGATATGTTCTTCTTATAAAATATAGCTAGATTTGGAACCTTGATTTGATTTGATTTTTTTTTTTTTTAGGATAAATGAATTTAACCCAACAAAGAATGTGGCCTGTAATTTCCTTTCCTGCAATGATTTTGTTAGATTTTGGTACCAATGTTAATCTAGTCTCTCAAAGTGAGTCAAAAAGTTTTCAGTTTTTCCTATTCTCTGGAAGAGTTTGAGTAGATGTATATTATTTTTTTCTTGAATATTTTGGCAGATTCATCAGCTTTGTACCAAATAAATAGCTTACAATAAAATTTTGTAGAAATGTTTTAAAGGATGGTCTCAATTTCTGTAATAGGTCTGGCAATATTCAGATTTTTCATTTTTTCTTGAGGCAGTTTGGTAACTTTTATTTGCCAGAAATTCGTGAATTTCCTCTAAATTTTCATTGTATCAACATGATGTTATTTATGTTTTCTTCATGTTAAATATTTTCCATGTGATCTGCACAGATTACTCCCTTTTCAACCTTGGTATTATTTTGTTGCAATTTTTCTTTTTTTGAACACTAGTACTAGGATTTTATTGAGCATATTTGTCATTTATTAGAATTTAATTAGTTTTATTTATCCTTTTGATGTTTGTCTTTTATTTTGTTAACACTTCCTCTAATATTTATCACTTTGTGTTTTCTCTTTTGCTTGTGTTTACATTTCTGCTCTTTTTCTAGTTTGTGATGAATGCTTAGAACTTAGAAATTCAACCTTTCTTTATTTAAATATACACAATAATATATAAATATATATAATCTAGGATTATACATTTCTCTTTAAGGATAGATTTAACTCCACCCCATAAGATTTGATGAATAATATTTTTAATTGGAAATACATTCTAATTTCCATCATAGTTTACTCATTAATCATCGGTTGTTTACAAGTGTATTTATTAATATCCAAGCATGTAGGAATTGAAGCTAGTGGACGTAGTGTTCTTTAGATGTGCATATGGAACATATACCCAAACTCACCACATGCCAAATGTGCACGTGGAAGCTTTATCCAAATTGACGATATGCCAGACTATGTCATCAATCTCAGTACATTTCAAATAAATTGAAATTATACAAAAGATGTTGTGAAATTAAGCTTCATATCAATCACAAAAATAAAATTAGATAATGCCACCATTGAGGTTATTTCAACATTGCACCGTTTAATATCATAAATCTGAGTAATTCCAAAATGTTAATTATTGTATGAAAAATCTTCAGTGTTGGTTTTCTGTCCCTCTTCTATTTCATGACCCAACTCCCAAACCCACATTGTCTGTGTTCTAGTCATGTTGAACCTTTTCTCAGCTCCCTAGAATATTAAATGCAGGGCTAATTTGCCAGTTTCTGCCATTTCTAAGAATTCCACCAAGAATTTAATCTGCTTACATTAGTCTGATATAATACTAATGCTACTGCCTCTATGAAAAAGTCCATGACACTTCCCTCCCCACAAACATATATGCTATCACTTATTTCATCCCATGGGTCTCTGCATACCTATATTGCAGCCCTATGTCACCACCTTGAATTTGCATCACTGCATATTGTCTCCCCTACTCACCTGTGAACTCGAGGAGATCAGAAACCAAGCAGTTCCATAAGCTCATTGTACACCATAGAAATACTTACTTCTTAAATCAAACACAACGTTCTGAGCTCCTGTTCTGTGCCAAGAACAGCACCAGACACTGGAAAAATAAGGATTTCTTCAATGTGATCTAAATGTAGCTTTAAAGATGATGAAAAGTAAGGACTTACAATACCATGTTTTAGATTCCATGAGAGAGATTTAAGTTAGTTACTGTGGAGTGGTCATAAAGGGTTTCCTTGAGATCATAATGCCTGCAATGATGCTAAAATGAGACAAGTAAGCTAGTTCAAGGTAGAGAGAGAGGGTATCATTTTGGGAGGAAATATTATTGGCTATAAAAGTTAAATTACTAAATGGAGGAAGGCAACATTTTGACCCTGCAGTCCTCATCAGAGTTTTTCCATTTCTTTGGGAGAACGGTGCATACAAAAGAGAGGTGGAGAGCCAGCCCTGATAGCCTAGTGGTGAAAGTTCAGTGCTCACCACTTCGGTGGCCCATGTTGGTTTCCTGGTCATGGATCCACACCATCTCTCTGTGAATTGCCATGCTGTGGTGGTGGCTCACATAGAAGAACCAGAGTGATTTACAACTAGGATATAAAACTATGTACTACAGTTTTGGGGACAATAATAAAAGAGCAAGATTGGCAACAGATATTAGATAGCTCAGGACAAATATTTCCCTTCAAAAAAAAAATAGAAGTGGAGAATGTCGCTGCAAGGCATATACTCACCTATTTCATTGGAAATCACATTCTCTGGGCTGGGAATGCAAGCAAAACAACAGGCAGCCTTGCTCTCTTGAGGGCTCTTCCTGAATCCCGGACTGCAACTCTCACTGCATACAGAATGTGGAGTCTGGAGAAAATCAGATAACACTTGGTAACAGCTGTGACTTTTACCTAATTTTCAAGTAGCTAGAGTGTTTAGAGTATTGGGCCTTAACAAACTTAATCTTGAAATATCTAAATCCAATTCATTGGTTGGACGCCATGCTTATTGTATGATATAAAACACTGGTACACCTCAGAAATACTGTGGGTTTGTTTCCAGAGCACCGCAATAAATCAAATATTGCAATAAAGTGAGTCACACCAATTTTTTGATTTCCTAGTGTATAAAGAAGTTATGTTTACACTATACTGTAGTGTACTAAGTGTGCAATAACATTATCTCTAAAAATCATGTACATAACTTAATTTTTTTTAAAAAATTATTCCTGAAAATTACTAACCACCTTCTGAACCTTCAGCAACTTGCAATCTTTTGCTTATGAAGGTCTTGCTTCCATCTTGGATTGGTGGTAAATGAAAAAATTACTTCAGTTGGAAGTGAATTGTTAAATTCCCATATGTGGCCCTTTATGAAGCTCTGAGGGGGCACAAAACCCAACAAGATTTTGGTTATTCATGTGTAGTGTAAGTAATTGTGATTGGGTTCAACCCACCTCAGTAATTCCCGTGTCCCACTCAATCACCTCCTCAGATAAAGACAATTCTTGACCACGTGGAGCATGTTGGGAATATTCTCCTACTTTCACCTTAAGTCCAAGACCTTCGGGAAAATTCCAAAAGTTGAGAATGGTTTACTCTGAATCTGATTTTCCTTCATCAGCCAAATTCACTGAGTCACCAGCAGGATTGTTAAATTCTATGTTCCTCAGAAAAGGGTGCAGCTAAAAGAGACACATCATCCTGTGGTGAAGTGGGCCCGGGTGTTAAAGAGAAAAACCCTGAATTGGGGACAGCCTTTCATTGTCTGTAATCTTTGCTTCATAGTGTACCTTTATTACAAGTATCCAATGAAGTAAAGCAAATGAAATCATATGGAGAACTAAAATATCATAATGTTTCTAAAATATCAGTTAGTTTCGAGAGAAAATGACTAAAGACAAGAATATCAAGATGATCAGTGGTGATAGGATTCAGACAAATCTCGAGTACAAGGTACAATCTAGCCACCCTCATGCACTCTCTGAATTTTCCCAGACCATCAATCTGCAAAATGATGTTAGCAATACCTAAAGTTGTTACAGAATTAAATGAGATCATTTATGTAAAGTATTCACTATGATGTTCAGCACCAGATAGGCACATAAAGGACAAGTTCTCTTCTTGTCATTGAGGAGCTTCATGGGAGAAGACAGGATATTCCCTATTGAAACGTTAGGCAGGCAGGATGTTGGGATCCTTTGTAACACAAAGCATTGATATTGACTCATAGCTCACTTCCTCGTTGCCACTAGAACCTTCTTGTAGATGACTTACTACTCAGGACTAGATATACCTCCTAGAGAGTGAAACAAGTATAGAAACTCTTGTGCTTTTCTTGGAGAAAGAGTCCTAACTGCTTGGTTTGAGCACCTGTGGAACCATAAGAAAGTCACTTTTGCGAGTATACATTCTGTTAAGTCGAAGAGACTTTACCTGCCAGGGACAAAACACCAGACCTTCCCACTTCGCATTGGCTGCATTTCTGCATGTTGAAGAAGCAGCTTGTGAAGGTTCCAGGCCACAGCATACACAACATTTTACATACTGTAACTCCATTCAGTCGTGCTTGTGTCAAACATCTGCCAAGGCAGCCATCCTAAGGAGGCATTAGGTGGACAATTCTCCAGTGTTTTACAGTAAGACTCAGAAATCGTGCAAGGAATAAAGGGAAACCACAACATAGTGAGGTAAATGTCTTCTGGATATTTGGAAGGGTTAACTATCTGGATAAAATTTTCAAAGCCAGGGACCTCACTATGGTGGTGTGAAAAAATGAGAGTCCCATGGAATGGGTCAAGGATGAAATCTCTCTCACTGTGGATAAAATCCCACTCTGATGTCGTGACCCAGACTTTCCATATCACTAAATACTCCCAAGTAGAAAAGCTCAAGCTTATGAGAGAGTTGGCATCACCAGAAATGATAACCACATTCCCTTCTGTTTCCTCTACTTGCAAATCATATGGCCATGTCCTTGAGTAATATGACCTTTCAGTCACAGGAATCTTTTCCACAAAGGCTGCACAGATTCCATTCCTGTCCATCTCTCCTCTCAAGTCTGAGAGAAACACAACACGTTTCTTGTCTTCTGAGATGACCAGCCCCACCCAGCTCCAACTCAAATGAAGCAGCAAAGAGTCCATGCCAATGGCTAGAGATGTGTCCCTGGGGGCCATCTAATAGAGAGATGGAAACTGCTTATCATCATTCAGGGTAAGATCAAAAGGACCATAGGTAAGCTAAAAGGAAAAGACAACTGGAAGTAATATTAGGAAGGGGATTGGCAAAAATCACACTCTCAGTCCTGAAGGCTGTTCAGCAACACCTGGAGTGGTAGAAGAGGACAATTGCTCATTTCATTTTCTAATCATTTTGCACTCCCTGAAAGCTTTCTATAAAATAAGATCAGCCAGAGTTTCAGGAAACTGCTTTGTCTCCTTCCCCCTCAAACTTCTCTCTACTCCAAAGAAAGGAACTGTCATTCTCCATCGAGGTCCTGTACACGGATCCTTTGAGATCATATCCTTTGAGAGATGCACAAACCCAGTCTCCTCCTCTCTTCCTTTTTAGGCCCCTGAGAATGGCACCAAAGGAGACGTGGTTTCATCTCTCCCCATCCCATGCAGTCTTACCTGTGGAAATTTGTACAGTTCTAGCAGTGTTCCAATCTGGGCAGAAATTGCCCAGGTGGTTCCTGTAAGGACCGCTAGAGACTTACTCTCTCTCCTGCAGTCGTAATTAGGGATGTCCTTGCCCAACCCTGAGAGCCAAATCAGGGAACTCTCCAATGTCCTCCTTTCACTGGGTAGGGCATTATAGAGATCAAATCCCAGAGACATGTTGGGCAATATATGAGGGTCCCTGTTGATTTCCTCAATGGCAAAAACCAAGGACAGAACATACTAGTAGTTCTTGTACTGAAACCTGCATAGAGGGATAACGATCCTTAGGGAAAATACTCAAAATGATTTCCTTCAAATGCAATACAATGACTTTATTAAAATGAATTTGCTATTGACTCGAATGTCTGTGGCAACAGATGACACTCTTGAAGCCTTAGAATTTATAACTAAAGAAAATAACATGACTCCAGCTGTGGAACGTCCTTACTGAATTCCACACTCATGAAAGAAACTGGTTAAATACACAGAAGAAAGTACAATGAATGGAAAAACAGATCACATTCAGAGTAGACTTGTAAATGGCTCTTTGGTTCAGGATCCAAAATGCTTGTTTATATGAGCACACCATTAAATCCTTCCTAGAAGAGCAACAATATTAGCATGAGATTGGAGAAAGCCCTGGGGAGGAAGAATAATTGCAACTGGAAGATACGTGACAAGCATAGACGCATGACATGTGCACGTTGAGAATGGTGCAACAGAAGGCTGTCAATCAAATTGCCTAAACCTCTGTCCCCTCAAACCTGTGCGTCTGCCACCATCAAAACCAGGAAACTAAGGTGAACTTCAGAGATCCAATGAAGGAGGAATCATCAACAGGCAGGAACAATTGAAAGAATCAAGAAGGACTGAAGGGACTAGAAACACTTAGGAATCTAAGAGAGAGAGCATTGTAAAGTTTAAAAAGCTTCTCATCCATTTCTTATTTTAAAAATATAAAATTAAAATTAATCATTAACATCTTTAACGGTACCTATTCCTGATAGCCCATATTGTCTTCATCTTTCCTACAGACTTTCTGCACACAAATAACACCTAAGCCAAAGAAAATTCTCTGCATTTCTATTGCCTGGGATTTGTAATAGCATCAAGAATAAAATAGAGCAGTCTCTTATACTTATTTCAAGTGTTCTATTATTTGAGGATTGATTAGTACCCTAGTTCATGCTCACTGCTTATTAATGTTCCCCATGTCCCTGTGAAGAATAGGTGTTCTTCACTTGTTGGGTATAGGGTTCGATGTGTATCCATTAAATCAAACTTGCTAATTTGTTTTTCAAATACTCTATTATTAGATATATGTTATTCTTTGTCTCAGAGGAAAGTTGAAATTCTTCACTATGATGATATATTATGTCTACCTCTCCTCTTCCTCTGCCTCCTTCTCTTGTACTTCCTCCTCCTCCTCCTCCGACTTTTTCTTCTTGTCTTCTCCTTCTTCTCCTTCTCCTCCACTTCCTTCTCCTCCTTCCTTTCCTAGTTGAGGCTATATTATCTTCACAGGACATCGTGTGTAGTATAACAACTATATCTTCATGATAAGTTGAACTTATATACCATTGGGGATTAACCACTTAATTCCTAATGATGCTTTGTTCCGCATCTGTTTTATCTCATATTATTATAGCTACCCTGGGTTGATTTTTGATTGATTTTGTCCTAGCATATCTTTATATCTTCTATTCTGTTTTGAATTTCTAGTTTTCCATGTTTTTTAGTTTTCACAAGTCTTGTAAACAAGATATAGCTAAATTTATCATTGTCGCATCAAATTTAACAATCTGTATTTAACTGGAGAATTTATTGCATTTACATTTGTTTTATTTATATCCTTCTTTTGCTCCCACTATCTATATGTTTTCCTTCTATTTTTTCCACAAGTTTTATTATGTTATTTCCCTTTAAAATTTATTGATTTATACTTGTTTTCCATATTCTATTGTATCTCCTCTATTTGGGTGAGAGTTATAGTCTCTACTTCTATTTTACCACCAGCCCACATTGCCTGAAGTGGATATAGTTTCTCATCTCCTGAGAAATTTATAGACCCTTTAACTTTCAGTTTTACCCTCATGACTCACTTGTTTTTGTTGTACAGTACTTTATTTCTCCTTTTTCTTTACTCTCTCTCATCATCTCCATATCTAAATTATCTTTCATGTTTTTTAGTTCCTTGTCTTTCTATGCTGCATTCTATTTCCTTCAGAATTCAAATTTGGTTTTCTATTCTCTCTTCTGTTGTAGAACCCATCTATGAAGTTTTAAAACTCAACAGTTATGTATTTTTCATCTCTTAAAGTTCTATAAGGCCCTTTGCCAAATATGTCATATCATTTCTAGAGTCTCCTGCTTGATTTTGTTATTCCATTTTTTGTCGTTCCATTTTTTATACACAGTTATTTTATATCTTGAAGTTGGTAAGTCTAATAGTGAAGGTTTTGGTGTTTAAATCTATTGTTTTATTTTTAATTTTCTTATGTCTTATGACTCTTATCGACAATGGCATGTATTCCTTATTTGTTTGGAGAACTTTGATTATGAGCTCATATTTGTCTGATTTTAATGTGTACAGAATGTAAGGCTTTAGTTTAGATTCTTTCCTCCAGAGAAGAATGTCACTGGTTTCTGCTCACAGTCATGTGGGATGACACCAAGCTAAGTGCCTTTTTTGTGTGACTCACAACTAATCTGTGAGTCCCAGATTCATTCCCTCAAATCACTGGTGACTCAAAGACAAATCCTTTCATTAGAGGATCATACTGGCCTTTGACCACTGGGTGAATCCAAATTTGTCTAGTGCTTACAATTTCCTTCTTCTGTCCTTTGAGACTTGGCTTACATCTTGTGAACTCAAGAATGCAATAACATTATATTTTATGGAAGATAGCGTTATGTGGAGGGAAACTCCTTTGAGGTATCTAGTCCTCCATACTCCTAGTATTTCATTCTTTTGGATACTTCTTTGCATTTCTTTCTTTTAATAAAAATTCTTTCTTTAACTTGAAAAGAAAATAAATTTTAAAATCAAATGTGTGAGCTTGGGAGTATAGAAATAATTTACACGCTATTCAACAAAATAAGTTTAAGATATAGATAATTTTCCAGTAATGTATGTATGGATTAGGTACATTTAAGTGAAACTAAGAACCTCTATTTAGAACATATTTAATCAAGTTTTAGGAGAAGAATCATTGAGATGCACACTCCAGGAACATTCTGTTTCTGTGAGGTGCACACATACTACACATATACCTGATCGTCATGTGACAAGCCATGATATGGCCAACTTTAGTTCAACTTAGTTCAGGTGTGATGTGATCAATTAAACTTGAAGAAGGGAGAGTGTCCAGAATGTCCAGAAGCCCCATGTGTTTCCAATGTTAGAGCATTAAATACTGAGAACAAGGAAGAATGGTGCAGGTGTTGTATAAATAAATTACAATGTCTAAAGAACAGAGAACAGCATCCACATTAAACGTATTGCTGATTGTGCCACATTTCTGAAAATAAAGCACACCTTTCAGAGGAAAAATGAAGAACGTTTTTGTGTCAGTTAGGGCCTCAAAATGCTGAGGTGGAGTTAGGAGTACAAGAAGATTATTGTGGCATAACACCTGTGAAGAATCAAAGGCTTGGGTAGGAACAGCCCGCACACTCAGATACGGATTTTACTCCCTCTGAAATGAAAAAAAATAAGGAATGTTAGGCAGAGGAGCTTTGAATCACAATGTGGAGATGCTAGTCTCCACCCGAGACCTACTGAATCAGAATGTTTGGGGTGGGGTACAGCAAACCTTCTGTGTTTTAACAAGCCTTCCAGATAATTCAGATCCATAATCAAGTTTGAGGTTGACGAGTTTCAAAAAAAAACACAGTACCAAAGAAGTGAACACTGAAAAATTAAAACAATTGTCTCAGTACTTTGTGTTAATGTGATTTTTAAAAAATGCAAAACACAAACTACTTTAAAGAATGTGCATAAAATTAAAACCATCCTGAACCAAGAGCTTAATCTATACCTAGAGACACTGGATTTGGAGAAAAAGAAAAGAAGTAGAATACTAATTAATTTTTCACCTAACATTGAGGAGGCAGTGAGGCAAGACTTCAGATTCTGGGTTCTTCTTATTTCTCAAATTAAAAATATTGTAAAATAGGGGCCAGCCTGGTGGCATAGTGGTTAAGTTTGCACGCTCTGCTTTGGTGGTCTAGGGTGCGTGGGTTCGGATCCCGGGTGCGGACCTCTGCACCACTCATCAAGCCATGCTGTGGTGGTGTCGCATATAAAGTAGAGGAAGATGGTCATGGATGTTAGCCCAGGGCCAGTTTTCCTCAGCAGAAAAAATAATTCTAAAATAGAATGTGAAAAAGATGTATATATCCAACATGGTGAAGAAAAGTTTAATAAGGAAAATTACTTTAAATGGTGCAAAACAAGGAAAAAAGAAAAAAAGCAAAGTACAAAATTTAAAAATAAAACCACAGAGATAATGCTACATATAGCAGTTATACTATACTGAAGTTACTTAAATCACTTTTTCAATATTGAATGTTACTCTACATTCCACAAAGACATAGGAAACTAACATTGAACATAGATGCTGAAAGAAAGGGGATTGTCAGTGATATTCCATACACGTGCTCACAAAAGTAAAGCCACAACTAATATGAAACTTTTATATATGAATGTGTATAATGGTACACATATCTGAAGGCAAAATATTTAGGGGCTAAAAGGTGGTTAGCAGTCAAAATGTATATGTTCAATTATAGTATCATATATTTAAAAAAGGATTTAATAATAGGAAGTAAAGTGAACCTAACTACAACCAAAGTAAGAGTATTCAATTAACTTCTCAGTATTTGTCCAAAAAAAGTCAATATAGGAATCATATATATTGTTAATCTTGATTTATCATTAAATATGTTTGGAGCATACACACACACGTGCCTGCATATAAATATCAAACATCCTACTTCAAAACAAAGAAAGCATATTAATATAAAATTAGGTCTATCCTTGTCCAGCAAGCAATTTCGACATAGCAATCAATTCCTGAAGCCGCCAGAAGAGAGATACATGGCCAACCATAGATATTCTGACTCAGTAGCTCATCAGAGGAACGGGCAGAATTGAAATCCAGTTCCTTAACCAACTTGCACGCAAAAATGCTCATTAACTGCCAACATATCTTAAACAAATCAGACAATTTATAAGCCAATAAACACTCTCATGCATAACCGTTTGGTCAAACAGGAAATCAAACCAATGATTAGAAAGGAGTGGTGATGGTTTGTAATTGGTATTTGAGTGGTGAACACGATGTAATCTATGCAGAAATAGAAGCATAATGATATAAACCTAAAATTTATACAGTGTTATAAACCAATGTTACTGCAATAAACAAAAATTAAAAATAAATAAATAAATAAATGAAGGAGTAGCAAGGAGCCCTGGAGAGAGAGGAGAGAGAAAGGAAGAAGAAAAGAAAACTGTCTGTTCTGAGAGAAAATATCTCAGCAAGGGAGGGGGAGAGGGGAATCACCTCCCCCAAACCTGGAGGAGGAGAGAGAGGGGGAGGAAAGGGGGAGAGAGAATCCCCCTCTGACCGTTCCCTGCAGGATCTTAGGGCTGGCCAAATCCTTAACAAGACAGGTTGGCTGGAGAAAATCAGACCCAGCTGAAGAACATGTGTCCATGGGAGAAACCTGGGAAACTGAGTTTCTCCACACAGGGCAGAGATTCTCATCTTGCATCCTCTCCTGAGCTAATGACAAAGGTGTATGTCTTGGGTGGGCCTGGGGGATGGGAGAGGGGGAGAAGGCCATTGTCATGCAGAGGGACATGGAAAGGCTTATCTGAACCCTTTCCCCTGCACTGGGGTCAGGTCCAGAAGGGCCAGCACGGAGGTGACCAGGAACAGGCCTGTCTGTGGTGTGGCTGGCCCCGGGGCAGGCATGGGGGTGGTGGGTGGAAGTGGGATGGCGTGTGAGTTGGCACCAGCCAGCGGTGGAGGCAGCGACTCAGAGGTCAGGGGTCTCTCTCTCTCTCCCTCTCTCTCTCTCTCCCCGCCTCGGGGACCTGAGGAGAGTAAGGTGCTGCGCCCTGCCCACCTCGCCTACCTCTCCCATGGGCCCTTCTTTCTCTGACCGCTCCAGGAGCCCTGCGGGCTTGGGTTCAACCCTCCACACCCCCGTACAGGCCAAGGGCGTGTGCGCGATCGGCGGGGCCTAGGGCTGGCCTCGGGGGTCCGCAGTGAAGGCCCCGCCCACCCGCCAGGCTCTGACCGGCTGGCGCCACCCAGCTGCAGCGGTTTCATCGCCGCCCTTCTGGACTTGGCTTCAGCTGCTGTCTCCCTCCCCTCCCCCACTCCCACTCAGCTTGAAGGCCGCTTCCCTGCCTTGAAAGCATTGCTCTGGCTCTGATGGCCAGAGGCGTACCGGGCTTCAAGCTCAAGGCTCTGCCTGGCCAGCTGCTTCGTCCCCTGGCTCATTTCTTCCTGGAAAGACAAAGCTATTGCTTCACCCCACACCTCCACTTTGCGACTGCAGCCAGGCCAGGTGTAGGAAAGGCTCTTGAAGTCAGAAGTGCCGAGACAGGCGTATGGCACTGCAGGGCTAGGGAGCCAGGGCCCTACTGGCCCTACTGGCCCTACTGGGCAATCCCTTCCCACAACAGCTCCCAGCCTCCTCTCTGGAGTCGGGAAGGTCTGGCCTTCCTAGTCCTTGGCCATGGCTCTAGGGAGAAATCCTCGCCAGAGTGTGGCATGAGGCCCTCTGACTAAGGGTGCATGTGCCACACCCAGGGCGACATGAAGGCTGGCGCAGATCGCGTGCTCTTTCCAAAGGAGGCTTGCCTATTGGCTCATCCACCTGCGCCGGGCCCCTTTCCTTGTGGGATCATGTCCGGTGGAAAGAGCCTTGGTGCCTGCTGCCAATTTTTTGGGGTGTGTTCTTGCCCCCTTCTGCGAAGGGAACCACTTGACAACTGCTGTGCCACACCTCGGGTCTTTTAGCCTCCCTCAGCTGTGTCCCCGCCATGCCCATTCCTACCTCCATGGAGGGACTACTAAGGTCTTGGCACTTGCCAAGTGGAAATAGTCATTAGAGACTTAACTTGGAGTTGTAGTAAAAGAGCATAACATAACAGCATTGAGCTTGGGCTCTGCCATTTATGAGCTGTGTAACCTGGATGAGTTTTCTAGCCCCTGCACCCAGTCTCTTCATCTATATAATTGTGAAAAGACCAACATCTACTACGTCGGGATATTTTGAGGATTATGTGTGTTAATGTATCTTCAAGCACAGAATTAACATTCAGAGTGTAGTGCCTGGCTCAGTAGAAGTGTTTGCTGCTGTTATTATAATTATCATTATTTCATGTCCTTCACTTCCTCGTGAGTTCCCTGTCAAACCAACCATGGTCCATGGTGTCAACAGTTTTATTCCAGGCTCCTGCTTAATGGCCTGCAGAGGGATCCTCCCGCTCATAACCTCTTATTTTTATCCCAGTCTCTGGAACTCTTTCTTCTTGGCACTGAGGCACTGAATGGGGTCCCACAGCCAACCCTGCATGTACTCCTTTTAATATCCCATGCTTTTGAAATACTGTTTAGTGTTTACTTGGTGGAATATACTCCCTGACATGAACAACACACGGGAGATAGGATTTAGGAAACATTGTTCCATGTAGGGCTCTGATTTTATCATAACACAGAGTACAGATGATCAAGGGCCAAGGTAGAGTTCCTTATTGCAAAAATCTTCAGAGATGAGGGTGTTCTAATGTGACACCACCTGAAAATAAAGCCAGCACATAAAAGCAGTTGTAGTTTTAAAAGGAAAAGCACACAACTGAAAGAATTGATCCCATTAAATACACTATTCTATTTGTTTATGTATCAAATTACTGATAGGTAATAAGCAGGTGTATAGATAGTAGAATTATCAATTTCACAGAGAATTCTTTTAACAGTTGTTCATATCTTGTGTTTTACATCATTTATTAAGGTAATATTTTCATCTTTACTTTTCCTTGTGTCTCTATCTTTCTCAACTTTTCCAAGAGATATATTTATATTATCTTCTCAAATTTTAGGGAAAGTTAAAAAAAGTTATGAAACATTTGAAGTTGTTGATTTTGTATATTGGAGGAGGACTAGATTGCAAGTGAATTAGTGATAATTAGAGTTTTAGTTTGGTAAAAGATGGTAGCTGGAATTGATACCAGGATGTTTGTAAGCTAATTTTTACTTCATTATTTGATATAGTTTCTAAAATGCCAGAACCAGTAATTTTAAATTTAACAACTTGTCTCATTTTAAAATATGTGTTCTTGGAGAGGGTGACTGAGGTAAGTAGACAATAATTTACTGTAGTGACTTGTTTTTCTCCAATTAATCTGTTATAAACCCAACAGGCATATAGCATTCTTTTGTCCAAATGACCTGATGGCACTTTCTTAACTTTTCTTGCTGTGATTCTAGCAATCTAGGGTCACACCACCTTCTCTCTCCTAGTCATGATTTCAGTTGTAAGAGTCACATTGTCAATAATATGGTGACAAATTTGCACACAGTCTACAATTTACTAAAATATATATATCAATTGCAAGCTTTGATAACATGATTGTTAAGGAATGAACAATTTGCAGTGCACTTAACAGCTGATTGCTACACATTATTGTGTAAGGACATCATGGTTAAAACCATTATTTGCAACATGGGGCCCCTTTCAATTTTATTTTAATGGAAAGTGTTCAATGACATTTTTCTTTTGAAGAAGAAAGACTTGCATTTCCATCTTAGAAAATTATGAACTTGTTTTTAGCCCTTTTTCTTGTCTTCAGCTCTTCTTTATATTGATTACTAATTCACATGTCCAGTTACTTCAGATTCATGGTGCTATCTCCTCTGCCTTTTTCATGGCTCTCACATTAATTTTTCCATAATCCATTCTGTGAAAGAGGTTTATCTCCACCTTCATATATTGAGGAAGGAACCGACCCTCCTTTATGTGAACTTGGAAAGAAAGGCCAAGGTGATGCCACGGTGTCCTTCCCCACCATTGAGCTGCAGAATGGCTGCAGAGTCCTGTGAATCTTTTGCTCACCTCCTGGCTCCCTACATACTTGGCATTGTCTGCGCGGAGAACCCCAGCTTGTTACAAGTGAATTTTTGAAGTCTTTAGAAGCCGGCTGAAGGATAAGACTGGCTAGAAAGGACATCAGCAAGCAGTGTACTCCAAAAGTTGGTGGCAGAAACATTAAGAAGAAGAAAACCTTTCCGTTTATCTTGTTTTCTCTTTATCTTCTCTCTTTTCATTTTCCTTTAGTTATATGGTATAAACCCTATCCACCACCCATGGTGGTTTTTTTTTTTTCCCTCAAAACCCCAGTACATTGCTATATATCTTAGTTGTAGGTCAACCCATGGAGGTTCTTTTTCTTGGAGTCCCATGGCATTTTATTCATATCTCTTTCTATCAAATTATTTCCATAGCGTAATTTATCTGTTTATACATATCTGTCTTCCTTGCAGACCCCCAACATTTCAAGACCTTTGGGCACATAATATATACATAAGTATTTGAGTGAATCAATGAAGATCTTTTGTTGAATAAGATCTAAATAAATACAATACCTACTCAGCACATGAATGCAAGCATTTGAGAGAGAGTTTTGTGTCTGCTGAAGCAAGCTGTGGACCAGTTTAGGGGCTCAGTGCCAAGGTTACTCAATAGATTGAGACAAAATGAAATAGATAATTAACTTTAGTTTTAAAATTCATGGAGAACAGGAGCAGGATATCTAGGTGTGAATCAGCACTTGATCATTCATGTTGCATGTTTGGAAAATCCAGTCCTTTATTTTTCTATGAAAATGTGACAGGCTAAGAGAGTGAACAGAGGACTGGTTTTTAGAAAGGCAATTTTGTTGCAGGAAATCGTGAAGGAAAATATATGGAAGGAGAGCTGGTAGAAACATGGCAGAAACTTTTTGTGTAGAAATCCTAAAAATTGAGTTTACATGCTGGCTGAAAGATTTGTAACTCAACATTTCTCCAATATAGGTTAGAGCAAATTTTAAATATCTAGGTATACAAAAGGAATACAAAGGAACATAGATCAAACTGAAAGGAGTTTAGGATAGAACAAAGAAATGAAGCTAAGGTAAACCAGCACACTAAAATGTGTTTCAGAAGGACCTGCAGTTTTTAAAGGTAGTTGGAAATTTATCACTCAGGTTTAAAGTAGAAAGGGAAATGGGAACAATTCTCTATCATTTCATGTCCATGAGATTAAAAGCTACAGTCTGTCAGAGAAGCAAAACTTGTATGCCCTCTAATGTCCAAAAAAGTGTTTTGAATCATGCCTAATGAAAGATAGTCTGTGTGATGTAATGTAAATACAGTATCATCAACTCATTTCCAAGTTTATTACAAACACTTTAGCATAAGTTTAATTGAGGTAATGCAGAATTCTATAAGGGGCCAAGGAAGAGGCTGATAGCATTCTCTCTTTCAGCTTCTCACTTGACCAAGGGAGAAAATGTTCTTGAACAGATTGACTACGTCTCCTAAAGACAGTGCTCATTTTCAATTTTTCTTTTTATAAACTCATCCTGCATTTCCCCTTACATATGCAAGCTAAAGCGTGTGTGTAGACATCCTTCATTGGCAATGAGGAGCAGATCCATACTATTAAATAATCAAATAAGCAGAACATACGGTTGGTGCCTTTTAGGAAAACTACAAGTTTAAGCCCACCCTCATTGGTGGAAGAACATGGTATACCCGAATTAAAATATCTACCATTTATTATGCAGCTAATCATGTCATGCTATTTAAATGAAACTTAATGAATTCTTCTTCTATAAAATTAATTTTATTTTAGTCAAACTGATGTATAATTTTATATAAGTGCATTTTTACTTAAAATGTAAAACTCTTTAGAGTCTGCTTCTTTCAGTTTTAGAGGCATATTTTGTATATATTTTTTTTAAAGATTTTATTTATTTATTTTTTCCCCCAAAGCCCCAGCAGATAGTTGTATGTCATAGCTGCACATCCTTCTAGTTGCTGTATGTGGGACGCGGCCTCAGCATGGCCGGAGAAGCGGTGCGTCGGTGCACGCCCGGGATCTGAACCCGGGCCGCCAGCAGCGGAACGCGTGCACTTAACCGCTAAGCCACAGGGCCGGCCCATATTTTGTATATTTTGGTGTGATTTTATTTATTATCCTTCATAGCAGAGAGGCACATCCTACTCTTTTTCTTGCTGTCCTCTCTCTACAAGTTAAAACTCATCCAAGTTTATTTTGCTTTATAAGGCATAGGCTTACTTTGTGAATGAAAAAGAGATCATTTCTGAAACATGTTTGGAACTGTAGGGAGCCCAGAATTTTAGACTATGCTCAGAATTTTGTGAGGTAACTTCAAAAAAGATGGAACATTTAACGTTTGCCAGGAAAGTTTTCTGCTACTTTGCTTAACAGTAGGGTTTTTTTTTTTTTTTTGGTTTCTTAATTCTTTGAAAGGATGAGTGAAGGAGTTGGCAGGTTTAAATTTACCCTTGATAGAGCTCCCTCTGGGTTACTCTTTCAAAACAACCATCCCAGTTGATGAATATTTAATGGGGACTCTGTCAGTCCCAGAGCTGAGAGAGGCAGTTCTCAAAGCTCCAGCAGGTCCTGGGAGAGGAGAGCGCTGGTACCCAGTGTTGTTTGAGTTTGGATGAGGCATGGTCTTTCTCAGGATGTTAGAACTGAGTGGAGTTCTCAGATGCAGCCCAGTGACTCTAGAACTGAGCCCTGCTCAGAAACCAGTTGACTTTTCATTCGCTCTGAGCCTGGTGTCTGCCCTCTGCTCGTGCCCCTTTCTGCCATTTCTCATGCTTCTCCTGACTCTCTCTCTTTCCTACACCTTCTTTCTTCTTTTTTCTCTTTTTCTTACTTTTACTCTCTATTATATTCCTTCTCCTTATCATTTTTCTCAGTCTCTTATTGTTCTCATTCATTTTCTTTTTATTTTGTAGTACAGTTACTCTGTACATCACATTCACCTTAAAATCTTGATCCTCTACAACTCCTATACTTCATCTAGCTATGTTTTTTAAAGATTTTATCTATTTTTTATTTTTCCCCCCCAAAGCCCCAGTAGATAGTTGTATGTCACAGCTGCACATCCTTCCAGTTGCTGCACGTGGGACGCGGCCCCAGCATGACCAGTGAAGCAGTGCGTTGGTGCGCGCCCGGGATCCGAACCCGGGCCAACAGCAGTGGAGCACGCGCACTTAACCGCTAAGCCACGGGGCCGGCCCTCAGCTCGCTATTTTGAAGAGAGTATTTTGATAAATTTCTCTTAGATGTTATAACATGCTGATTCAAGGAAATAAAAACTATCACAAATGGGATGGGGATGAAGAGTGAATTCAGTTCAGGTAGCCATGGAATTAGACAGAGGGAAACTGAGAGCTTAAGTGTAGGTGTTCAAAATATTTCCTGATACATCTTCGTAGTTCATTGTTGTGGTAAACTGCACAGAGTCTTATTTACTGCTGGAGCCCAGATGTTTGCTCCTTGGGGCAGCTCATCAGACCTTGGCCTATAGAAAAGAAGCTAGGAAACATTACATGCATTTCTAATGTGAAGAACTGTTAGTGTTCCACCAGGAGACACCTTGGGATCTTCCCTGCACTATCTGAATAGAAAAAGAGGAAGAGAAGCTTTTCTCCATCTGCACAAAACCAAGACCTTATCTTGAGTTTGAGAGGATTGGAGGTGACTGAAAACAAAAGTTTTCCCGAGTTTGGATTTGCTTTAACAAGAACTATTTGCTGGCTTTGATGTTAAAGGTCTTTATTCAAAATTGACTACCTCTAATGCTAAGTTCAGAGTGGAGATGTGTCAGTATAAGAGAGAAGAATCCCTTTTTGATTATATCACTGAAATACAGTATTTGGGAGAATGGTTATATTTGAAGGTCACTTGTTCATATTCTGTTGCCACAGTGACATCTGTTGGTAAGTGACTACTTCATGCTATTCTCGATGATTTCTGTTTGAAAGACATACTGAGCTTGATAAATAAATGGCAAGCAATAGGATATAATGGAACACATGAGGAAGCCATTTGGGGTAAAGCTAATTCAGTCTGAATTTGTTTTTCCAAAAGGGTCTGTCGCCTGCACTGTGTATCTGCTTTGCCATGTCCCAAAGAGAAGAGTAAATGCCCTTAAGATAAGAATGTAACTTCCCCCTCATTGGCATTTCCTTAAGGATAAGCATTTCTCCCTAGGCTAGGATTTGATTGTTGCAGTTATCCTGTGATCACCCAGCTCCAGACAACAGACGTGACACCAGCCATGCCCATTGAGACAACAGATCTGCTCCCCGCTGTGTCCATCAATAGCTGTTCTGGCAGGGCAATCTGGCAGGGCTGATCTCGTGGCTATTGTAAAAGGGACATTGCAATCACTTGCAATACATGCTCTTTGATGGTATATAACCGCTCTGTACACCCCACTTCTTCGGTGACCTTCCTTCCTTAGGGAAGGAAGGCCACAGGTCATGGTCCTCAAAAGTTGGCTCATAATAAACTCACCCCAATTTTGATTTATAGATTGATTATGGATTATTTACGTCGACAAGCTGAGGTGTAGGAAGCAGTAAAGGCACAGTGGTACTCGTGTTGCCTGATATAAAATCTTTCCTCCCTCTTTCCCTTCCCAGGATACCCACTCTTCATGGTGGCACCGACTTCCATGGTGTGATCATTCTTCTGATCACTACTTTCATTCCCTCTTACAATTACTCAACAAATATTTAAACACCTACTGTATGCCAGGCTTGGGATACACTAAGGAAAAATTTTTCTACAAAATCTCTGTCTTCACAGAACTTGTTTTTGTTGGCTAAGTGAGATAATGGATAAGTAGGCAGACAAGTGAATTACATAGTCTATCGTGTGATGATCTGTGTCAAGAAGAAGGTAAGCGACAGGCAATGGGGAGAGCTAGAGAGTGAGTGGGTTGCTACTTTAATTAGAGAGCACAGGGAGGCTGGAGCAAGGCCCAGAGGGAAGGGACAGAGCAGGAGGACATGCAGATATCCCAGGGCTGCAGAGATGCTGTGGAGGAATTATGACTCGGATGTTGTTGGGCAGCAAGAAGCCAGTGTGGCTGGAGCACAGTGAGCAAGAGGAGAAAGGCAGAGAAGGTTTGAGATGCCAGAGAGGGTGAGCAGATGAAAGAAGGCCCCTGGGCCCATCAAAATTGTGCTGTAAGTGAAATGAAAACTTTCAATGTCATTTAACTATACGTTATACAATTTAAGTAGTAAATACCTTTTGTTTTTCTATAGTCTTGTTAAGCACATCAACTAAAATGCTGCTAAATTGGGAATGTCTAAATTATCCCCAGGAGTGACTGCTGTATCTTGTCAGGCGTCTGGTCTGCACAGCAGTCGGGGGTGGGAGTGATGTGACAGTCAGGAGAGGAGCTCTAGTCTTCAGGTTGTCACAAACAGTTTGTGTTATGTTTCATCTGTAACATGCGGAGGACGGAAAAGATGAGTGGTTTTCAGACTCCGATCCATGGAGCGCTGGATATTCCTGAAGGCTCTTGGTTTTTGTTTGTTTGTTTGTTTGTTTTTGTGAGGAAGATCGGTCCTGAGCTAACATCTATCACTCCTCCTCTTTTTGCTGAGAAAGACTGGCCCTGGGCTTACATCCATGCACATCTTCCTCCACTTTATATGGGATGTCACCACACCATGGCCTGACAAGCGGTGCGTCGGTGCACGCCCAGGATCCGAACCGGTGAACCCTGGGCCGCTGCAGCAGAGCGCGCGCACTTAACCGCTTGCCCCACCCAGCTGGCCCTGAAGGCTCTTTGTTTTTTTTCTTATGTTTATAAACTTCGATGCAAGCTTCACGTAGAAGAGAGTGTCCCTTAGCTTTAAAAAGATTCCTGGACTTGGTCCTCACTTAGGTTTTCCAGTACGAAGAGTTTGCAGTCTCACAGACTCCCAAAGGACAGACAAAAGGAGCAAGATCCCTTTTTTCCGAGTGTCTCTTGTGACAGTGCTCATTGTCGCTCATTCAAACCAGAAGGTGATTTGTCAATAGTGAGATATAGCATTTGAGACCCCATCCTTCAAGATGGCTGAGTTGTCGTCCATCATTTTACAGACTTATTCTAAGTGAATAATATAAAAAGTGAATGTCTCAGCAGGTACTCTCTGACACAAAATAGAAACTAGGAATTGAGAAAAGTAATTATGATTGATGTCTGTCAATAAGGGCATAGGGCTAGTCTAATTCAAAAGTAATTAAAGGCATGAGTGTTAGTCACTGTACATATTAAATATATTGAAAAGTATTCATGTTCTCATAAAACAGAATTATAACTGGAAGATAAACTGGATGTTTTTGGTACTTATGGTTAAAGATATATTTTATTTAGTTTTGTTTTCCGATTGAGGAAATGAGAAAATTTATTTTTTAATATATTGACTATCTTCTTCCTTTCCAACCTAGAATCTCAATCTGCTATTTTGGAAACTCTGAAAAATATGTTCAGATGCTGTTCAACAGGTAAGAAAATCTTGTTAGGATGTCAAATACTTTTCTCTCTTATTTATCATAAAATTGTGACAGACTCTCATTTATCTTCCTGTCTGCCCATCTGACTAGGCCACCTTGTTTCTCTAAGCCTGCAGGGGAATCCAGTCAGGTGGAAAGGGATGTTTTCTTCCACTTAGACTTTGCAGAGAAAATCAGCCTTGAAGTGGAACTGAGCACATGCTTTTCAGAAGCTGCATCATTCTCTACCCAGCCAGAGCATTGGGCCTGACAACAGCTGGATCCAGTAGAAAACTGGACACTCTAGGAGATGTCATGTGCAGATGTGCCTGGCTGGACTAATAGTCACATGGATATGACTTTTAAAAAAATCTCTCAGAGCTTTTCCAAAATCCAATAATATTCTTAAGTTGCTGTAGTAGATGAAACATTAGTTAGTGTCTTTTTAATTTCAACAGAAGCTTTTTTTTTTGTTACTAAAGAAGCCAAATTTCATGTCTTTTTTCTTGTTACCAAAATGGGCTTACTATTAAAAAAAAGAAAACTTCAAGAAAGGAAACACTCATATGGAATAGAAATTGTGGGTAGCAATTGCTACTTTTTTATATAAAATCATCTGTTTTATTTATTTACACTTTCTATCAACGGCGCTTTTGAAAATAACTTAGTATTAGAAATTACCAGTAAGAAGAGGGTGTGCGCCCTTGAGTGTGGTCCAGTAGAAGTCAGGTGACTCAGACCTGAGTTCTAGGCCCAGGTCTGTTTCTGGTTAGTGTGTGACAACGTACTTAGGCTCTCTGGAACGTAGTATTCCTTTCTGTAAAATTAAAGAATTGATGATTTTTGAGAACTTTCCCAAATATTAAATGACTTCTCTTATAAAAAGTAGAAAGATCCTTCTCAAACTTATAAATTATCAAAAATTTTTTGTGACCTTTCACGTACCAAGAACAACTGATGTCCCTTCAATTATATTGATTGAAAATAAAGATCATAAAAGTATATATTTGGTAATCTAATAAATGAATTAGCATAAAAATGAGCCAGGAAAAATTTTATGATCAATCAAGATATTACATTATGAAAGTATTACTGTTTGTTACAGTATATAAAATTATGACTCTAAAATAGTATCTTTTTGCTGTCTGTAAGTTTATATTGTTACTCATATATCACTATTAACCCTATTATGTTTTACAAGAAATAAAATGTCTTGAAAGGAAAAAACAATAAAGCAGCAGCCCTGCATTACACATGAAAGTTGTGCTCCCCCTGGAGGGAAAATGAGGATACAACATTGGTCGAGTACTTCATTTTGTAACCCACTGGTGCCTTTCAAAAATATAGCTATTATTGTCATAGTAAAGATATTCTTAAGAATAGTGCCACAAAACTGGTTTTCCAGCTTCTTTTTGTCAGAGCTGAGACCTACATCAGGCTGGGGCACTTGAAGAGGCATGGGGGACTCAGCTGAGGGTGGTTTAATTACTGTAAGATGATTAGCCAATAGCAAATAAGACAGAGAACGATTAAAAAGAGGTAAAGGGAAATAAAGTTGGAAATAATTAAGAAAAATAGTGCCTTCAAAATATCCTCTCATTATTTTTATAGCTTTTTATTTATTTTATTTTATTTTTTTTGAGGCATGACGAGGATAGTATGTTAGATTTTTCTAAACCCTTATCTCCAGGGCATATATTACTGAGTTTTTCATTATAAATGATAATGCCAAAGAAAACCTGGACAAAAGTATTCTGTACTATCCACAAGGACAAAACATGTACAACATTGCTCTATATATTAAGAGTCGAGCTGTAATAGTCAAGATATATACTCATGTGTGTAAAATTATAATGATTTTCTAATTTTCTCGGGCTGTGAACCATGGTAAAATATACAGGAATAAGCAGGAAACCTGAAAAACTAGGTGATTTAAAAAACCTGATGTTACAGCTAGACCATTCATGGGTGAAATCAATTTCAATTTCACACTTCTCCTTTCCTTGTAGCCAGTGAAGTGTCTGGAAGACAGAAAACACATAAAATTAATTGAGAGTTAACAGTATTTGGAGGCAGTTGAGGTTAAGCATTCAACAGTGATGTCCCTTACTTCAGGAGCCATTGAATTTTTGTCATGTTTACTTTATACACGGGTTCTCTTCTTAGATTATTTCTGTATGTTTCTTAGAAGAGAAACAGGGAAGGAGAATTAACTATCAATCTACTGTGCGCCAGTTCCTTTACTGTATTCCCTTATGCAATTCTTACAATAATCCTTTAAAGTAACTGTTATAATTCATATTTGATAAAGAAAACCATGTTTACAAAATTGATCAAGGGTAAGAGGGAAGATCTGAACATCAGTCCATTGGGTTCTGCCTCATATTCTCCCAACTGTGATAAAAATGGTGCTTCAACATGGGTTCTCACCATCTGGCTATTTATTACTGGCTCCTGCCAACAGCATTGGATGAGATGAGATGAGAAGTTATTTCCAAAGATATTCTATTATATTTAAACTGTACTATTTATGAGTCAGATGTCAAGACATGTTTTAGAGACATAGAGAGCAACTGATTAGTTCACCCACACATTATTAATGTTTACTATAACTTTCGTGTGCCACATCGTGTCAACTTTACCAACTTTAGTGCTTCACTGTTCTTTTTGAAAAAACTCAGAATGTCACTTTTCGTGTCAAACACCTTGCTGTTTTATTCTTATTCACTAGATGACAGTTCTGTATCTCTGTAAATTACCACTGCAGCAGGAAACGAGAGGTCTTAAGGCAGTTTGCTCTGCACAAATGATGGACATAGGAGGACTTCTGCTCCATCAAGGCTGCCTGTGTCATTCCGTGGCTGTAACGGGGATGTCCAGGACTGCTTAGTCAGAGGCACGAAGCAGAGTCAGAAAGCATCCTCTAAATTCTTCAGATGTGAGTTCAGGCACCTGTCCTCTCACCTGAGCACACTGGAGTTTATTGAATGTGTTCTGACTCTTACTCTCTCCCTGTAGTTAATAAGTCTGGGAGCTCCATAACTCTAGAAAAAACACAGGACTCATAAAGCCTTTTCTCAACTAAACAGAGTTGAGGGCTATGGTGTTGCCCGAGAGTCTCATGCTTAAAGAAATTACAGCTGGTGCTCAGGCGGAAGGCAAGTGTCAGCTACTCCTGGAGGGGTTTTATTGATGCTCCCATGGAATGAGCAAGTTTAAAAGAAAACCACATTGCTTAAACCTCACTAACTGATTGTTTTATTTTCAAGTAATATGCTCTGAAATCTGCTATGTCTAAAAAACCATTTCAGGCCGGCCCCATGGCTTAGTGGTTAAGTGCGTGCGGTCCGCTACTGACGGCCCGGGTTCGGATCCCGGGCGCACACGGATGCACTGCTTCTCCGGCCATGCTGTCGCCACGTCCCACATACAGCAACTAGAAGGATGTGCAAATATGACATACAACTATCTATTGGGGCTTTGAGGAAATAAAGGAGGAAGATTGGCAATAGATCTTAGCTCAGAGCCAGTCTTCCTCAGCAAAAAGAGGAGGATTAGCACAGATGTTAGCTCAGGGCTGATCTTCCTGACACACACACACACACAAAAAAATTCAGTCTTTTTTCTTTGCTGTCTGTTTATTATCATTTTTACGAATGCTTTGATTTCACCATCTTCTTGGCACCACAACAGTAGCCATTGAGATGTTATTATAGATTCAGTTTTGAAATTTTATCATCTTATCTCTATTTCCTCTGCCATTTCTTAGTTTTAGTTCTTACTGCATCTTATGCTTGAAAATATTTGAAGCTTATAGTGTTTCTTATTTTCTCAACTTTTTATTATCTAAGGGCCCTCAACTATCACTTTTTTAAAAAAGGAAGTGAAATACATAACAGAACAATACACTGTAATAAATTGACCAATTATAAAATTAAGTTCAACCTGAAATCTCTCCCCACTTAACAGAGACCATCTTTCATAATTCACCATACTTTAGTTTGGGCAGGGTCAGTTTATCAATGATTTTTGGATGTTTTAAACCACACGAGATGAATACAATATGGTAAAATTGTTAATCTTGCAGAAGTTGTAGAATTTCCTGATGGTTAGAGAAGTTGATGGTGGAGAACCTGAATCATATGAAAAGTAGTTGATTAATTAACACCTGACAGAGTTTGTTAATTTGTTAAAGATGATGATAAGATATACATGCTGAAAAGATAACTTTGCATATCAGAGTATTGTGAGAGGCCACTGGGAAAATTCATAATGTTTTCAAATACTACAAAAAATGGCCATTTTTTCATAAAAAATGTCATACATGATGGCATCAAATACTTATGTCAGAAAATTTACAATGAAGAAAATTAACACTTGAGTCATTTTAATTCTAATAATTTGTTCATGCTTACTATTAGGTTACAAACAATTTTTAGAAATAAAGTGATAAATGATGTACTTGCTTAATTTTTAATTTTTTTAGGAAAAGACTTTTTCACATTTTAAAAAATATTTATTTGTATTTATTTTATGCTGAATTTATTCCTAGGCTCAAAGACTTTTTTTTAATTAACTAACACCAATTCTTTTCAAACTCTTTCAAAAAGTTGAAGAGGAGAGAATACTTCTAAAGTCATCCTATGGGGTTAATACTACACTGATATCAAAGCCAAAGACACTAAGAGAAAAGAAAACTATAGGTCAATATCTTTCATGAATATTGATACAAAAATTCTCAATAAAATAGTAACAAAGCAAATTCAGCAGCATATTGAAAGGATTATACATCATTTTTAAGTGGGATTTATTCCTGGAATACAAGGATGTTTCAATATATGAAAATGAATCAATGTAATTAACCACATTAACAGAATGAAGGAAAAAAAGTGATCACCTCAATGGATGCAGAAAAGGCGTTTGACAAAACTAAACATGCTTTCATGTTAAAAACACTAAAAAACCCTCAGAGTAAAAGGAAGCTACTTCAACATAATAAAAGCCATATACAGAAATCCACAGAGAACATCGAATTCAAGGGTGAAAGACTGAAATGTTTTTATCTAAGATCAGGAGAAAGGCAAGAAGGCCCACTTTCACCCTTCTATTCAACATGGTATTAGAAGTTCTAGCCAAAGCAATTAGATAAGAAAAAGAAAGAAATAGCATTCAAATTGGAAAGGAAGAAGTGATATTATATTTGTTTACACATAATATCTTATATGTTGAAACCCCTAAAAATTTCACAAAAAATTTTAGAACTAATAAATTATGCAGAGTAGTGGGACAGAAAATTAACTTGCAAAAATTAGTTGTTCTTCTATACATTAATAACAAGTAATCTGAAAAAGAAATTTAAAAACTTTACATTTTTATTTACAATAGCATCAAAAAGAGTAAAATACTTAAGAATCAACTTACTCATGGAGGTAAAAATCCCAATGATTTTTTTGCAAAAATAGAAAAATCTATCCTAAAATTCATATGGACTCTCAAGGGACCCTGAATAGCCATAACAATCTAGAAAAAGAACAAAGTTAGAGAACACACACTTCCTGATTTCAAAACTTACTACAAAGTAATCAAAACAGTGCAGTACTGGCATAAATACACACAATATACTAATGAAATATTAGAGAGAGCCCTGAAATAAACCTTTGCATATATGGTCAAATGATTTTTGACAAGGGTGCAAAGATCATTCACTGGAGAAAGGATAAGTTTTTCAACAAATGGTGCTGGAAAACTGGATACCCACATGCAATAGAATGATGTTGGACACTTACCTTACACCATATACAAAAATTAACTCAAAATGGATCCAAGATATAAATGTTGGAGTTGAAGATATAAAATCCTTAGAAGAAAACACAGGGTAAAAGCTGCATGTCATTGGGTCCAAATGCCATTGCCAACAATGATTTCTTTACTATGACACCAAAGACATAAGCAACAAAAAAAATAACAAATTGCACTTCATCAAAATGAAACGTTTTCTGTATCACAAGATACTAGTAACAGAGTAAAAAGGTAATGCACAGAATGGTTGAAAAGATTTGCAAATCACATATCTGATAAGGGATTAATATCTAGTATATATAAAGAACTCCTACAACTCAACAATAAAAAAACAACCCAATTTAAAAATGCACAAAGGACTTGAATAGACATTTCTCCAAACAAGATATAAAATGGCCAGTAAACACATGAAAAGTTGTTCAACATCACTAAGTATCAGGAAAATGAAAAATAAAACCACAATGAGATACATGTTCACACCCATTAGCATAGTTACTATCACAAAATCAGAAAATAACAAGTGTTGGCAAGGATGTTGAGAAATTAGACCACTTGTGCAATGAAGGTGAGAACGTAAAACTGGAAAACAGTATGGCAGTTCCTTCAAAAATTAAAAATAGAATTCACCCTATGACCTAGCAATTCCACTTATGGGTTCTGAAATAATAGAAAATATATTTATCAGTCTCTGCCTCCAGTTCCTGGCACAGAGCTCCTAAAACTTTGTAATTTCCTAAATGATAAGAACACTAGGAGCAACTCTTATTCTAATATTTGTCTTTGACACCATTCCTGACACAGAGACCCTAAAACCCTTGTAATTTCCATTTTTTTTTTAGGAAAATCAGCCCTGAGCTTACATCTGTGATAATCCTCCTCTTTTTGCTGAGGAAGACCGGCTCTGAGCTAACATCTATTGCCAATCTTCCTCCTTTATTCTCCCCAAAGCCACAGTAGATAGTTGTATGTCATTCTTGCATATCCTTCTAGTTGCTGTATGTGAGATATGGCCTAAGCATGGCTGGAGAAATGGTGCATCGGTGCGCGCCCGGGATCTGAACCTGGGCCGCCAGTAGTGGAACGTGTGCACTTAACTGCTAAGCCACGGGGCCTACCTCCTTGTAATTTCCTAATTGATAAGAACACTAGGAGAAGCTTTTGTTCTATTGAGGCAACTCTGGGTGGGCTTCTGGATGGCTCCTTGATGGGGGCTGGTCACCAGGAAGACCAAGCCCTGATTAGAAGGTTCGAAATTTTGGCCCTACCCCTTATCTTGCAGAGAGGGGAGGGGGGCTGGAAACTGAGTTAATAATTAATCATGCTTATGTGACAGAGACTCCATTAAAATCCCAATAGAAGGAGGTTCAGAGAGCTTCCAGGTTGGCAATGACAAGGAGTGCTTGGAGAGTGGTGCACTTGGATATGGCATGAAAACTTTGTGCCCCTTCTCACATACCTTTCCCTATGCACCACTTCCATCGGCTGTTCTTGAGTCATATCCTCTTATAATAAACTGGTGATCTAGTAAATGTTTCTCTGAGTTTTGTGAGCCACTCTAGTAAATTAATCACACCCAATGAGGAGGTTGTGGGAACCTCTGGTTTATAGCCAGTCAGTCAGAAGTACAGGTAACAGCCTGGGCTTGTAACCGGCATCTGAAGTTGAGGTGAGGTAGGGTGGGTGTGCAGTCTTATAGGACTAAGCCCTCAACCTGTGGAATCTGATGTATCTCTGGGTTGACAGTATCAAATTGAGTTGAATTATCTGACGACTAGCTGGCATTCCAAGAATTGCTTGTTGGAGGTGTGGGGAACCCTCCCACGTGTGAAAAAATGAATCTCAGAACACCATTTATGAGCATACACCCAAAATGATTGAATGCAGAGGTATAAAGACATAAATGTACACCCATGTTCTTAACAGCATTATTCAAAATAGCCAGAAGCTGGAAGCAAACCAGGTGTCCATCAACAGATGAAATGACAAAAAACATGTGGTGTATACACACAGTGAAATATCATTCACCCTTAAAAAGGAAGAAATCCTGACACATGTTATGACAAGGAAGAACCTTGAGGACTTTATGCTAAGTGAAATAAAGCCATCCACAAAAGGAAAAATACTGTATGATTCCACTCATATAAGGTACTTAGGGAACTTAAATTCATAGGAATAGAAAGGAGAATGGTGTTTCCCAAAGGCAAGAGGAAGGGATAACAGGGAGTTGTTGCTTAATGAGCACAGAGTTTCAGTGCAAGGTGAAAATAGTTCTGTGGATTGCTCGAGGTTATGGCTACACAATAATGTGAATGTACTGCATGTCACTGAACTGTACACTTAAAATTGGTTAAAATGGTCAATTTTAGGTTATGTATATTTTATGACCATTTAAAAAAATTAATTATTTTCAACAAATGAACAAACACTAGCTACATGCAATAGATGAATATCACAACCAAAATGCTGCATAAAAGAAATTATATTCAAAAGGCTATAGATTTTTTAATTCCATATATATAAAATCTAAAAAAGAAACAAAACCGAGGTCTGGCTTCCAGTAATGGTGGAGTGGCTTGTTGAACTAACACTCTCACAGATAACAATGATAAAATCTGCATAAAATATTATATGTATTTATATAGAATCATGTATTTATATGTAATACACATATAATAAATGCATATATGTGTGTATGTATAAATGTCTTCCGAAAGCAAGCAGAACTGAGAGGGAGCCTTCCCTTAAATGATGGGAATTGCACCAGGAGATATTTGCAAGCTTGAGTCTTTTGCCTCAAAGCATTCCAAAATCTGTACATGGCCGAGACAGGGGAAAAACTACAGTCTTACTTGTAAAGTTAGAGGATGTATTTTGGGGCTGACAGAGTAGCTGGAAAGTTAAGGGAGAAATTCTGGAAGGGAGGGAGACACACAGAGGAAAATCTCAAAATATGTACGTAAGTCTCCCCCCCACACACACACCAAATTGGCAGATCTTTGAACAACACACATGCAGGGTAGACACCAGAGGGCTTAGTGTAAAAACAGCAATTGGTAGATGAAAGAACTGAATGAGGATTTCAGCTATGCTCACGGTAAAGGAGAGAAGATTGGAGTTTCAGTCCAGCCAAGTTAACTCCCTGCTAGAAAAATAACAACACTCTTCAAAGGAATACAATAGAATCCAGAGTCTCTATAACTATCATTCATGGTTTCCAGTACACAGTTTAATTTTTTTTTTATTTATTTTTCCCCCAAAGCCCCAGTAGATAGTTGTGTGTTATAGCTGCACATCCTTCTAGTTGCTGTATGTGGGACGTGGCCTCAGCATGGCCGGAGAAGCAGTGACTCGGTGCGCGCCCGGGATCTGAACCCAGGCCGCCAGTAGCAGAGCGTGCACACTTAACTGCTAAGCCATGGGGCCGGCCCTCCTGTACACAGTTTAAAAAATCATGAGATTTGAAGAGATGGGAAAATGTAATCCATATATGACCAAAAGCAGGGAGGAGAAACTCTCCCCAAGGTGTTGCAATTAACTGACAAGGATAAGACAGCAGCTATTATAAAGAGGATCAAGGTGGTATGAAAAATATTCTCATAATGAATGAACATATCTGGAAACTCAGCAGAGAAGTGGAAATTACAAAAAAGAACCAAATAGGAAGATTAAATAAAAAAAATACTTTTGAGTTTACATGTACATTAGAAACAGTAGAAGAGGGCCGGCCTTGGGGTTTAGCAGTTAAGTGTGCGGGCTCCACTGCTGGCGGCCCCGGGTTCAGATCTTGGGCTCGCACGGATGCACTGCTTCTCTGGCCATACTGAGGCTGCATTCCACATACAGCAACTAGAAGGATGTGCAGCTATGACATAGAACTATCTACTGGGGCTTTGGGGCAAAAAATAAATAAGTAAATAAAATTAAAATTAAAAAGGAACAGTAGAAGAAACATGATGATAGAGCAATAGAAATTATCCAGTCTGAACAAAAGAATGTAAAAATTTTGAAGAAAAATGAAGAAAGCCTTACCTGTGAGATGATTGAGTCCCCAGCAGAGAGGGGAGAGACAGAAAAATTAAATGAGGCAGAAAGACAAATCAATAAGTAATAGCATAAAACTTCCAAAATTTGGTGGAAAATCTAAAATTTTAGATCAAAGGAAGTCAGCAAACCCAGAAAATAAAATACAAAATAAAACCATACCTGGGCACATGATAGTCAAGCTGCTAAAATCCAAAGATAAAAACAAAATCTTGAAAGCAGTCAGGGAAATACATATATACAGGGGAAGACATTACATACAGGGAGAAATAATGTCATTGATGGATGATATATTATCAAAAACAAAAGAGACAAATCAACAACAAAATGACATCTTTCAAGTGCAGAAACAAAACCCAAAAGTCAACACGAGATTCTATATTTAGCAGATCTCACTTTCAAAAAGGAGGCAGAAGCCACAATAATATTCCGCACACCCATTAGGTGGCTGAAATAAAAAATAAAATTGCAAATATCAAGTCCTGGTGAGGACAAGGAGCAACTAGAACTGGGAATGCAACATGATAGTTGCATTCGGATAATGGTTTAGCAGGTTCTTATAAAGTTAAACATACACTTATTATATGACTCAGATATCCCACTCCTAGGGATTTACTCAAGCAAATTGAAAACTAATGTTTAAACAAAATCTTTGGGTGAATATTCATAACCATGTTATTCATAATTGCCACAAGCTGAAAATAAACTAAATGTCCTTCATCAGGTGAATGGAGAAAGAAATTGTGGTGAATTGTGACATTAGAATACTACTTGGCAATAAAAAGGATAAACTCTTGATTCACACAACAACATGGATGAATCTTGGCTGCATTTCTCTAAGTGAAGGAAGCCCGATTCAAAAGGCTGTACAGTATGTGGTTTCATTTGTATGACTTTCTAGAAAAGTCAGCATTACAGAGATGAAAAATGATCAGTGGTTGCCAAGGGATGGAATGGGGGAAGGGGTTGATTACACAGGGACAGTATGAGAGAATTTTGGGGAGTGAAAAAAACAGCTCTGTATGCTACTGTGGAGGTGGATACATGACCATAAAGTTGTCAAAACCCACAGAACTGTACACTACAAAGAGTGAATTTTACTCTGCAAATTTTAAAAATCAATCAGGATGCTGGGGAACTCAGATGAAATGCAGTGACAAATGAATCTCACTGTATTACAAGCATGTGACATAGCCACACATAATGGGTGGGGATGAAAGGTCCTGACCTAAGTTACAGTGGAAGACAGTGTTTTGATGGGATACTGTAAAACTAAAGTAATGTACACAAACACTCTACTCTAGGTGGTAAGTTTGTTTTTCATAAGGGTATGGATTAGCAATTCTGAAACTAGTTGACACATTAGGAAATATATTGTAGCTAACTGAAGTTAAATTTCTCACTGTTGGTCAAAGAAGTTAAAAATAAACAAAAGGAGAATGCTAGAATAAACTCTGTGGTGCTGGATAGGAGTTGGAAGTATCAGTATGAATCCATGTCACTTCTAATATATCTATCCAGATAGATGGATAGATTGATAGATGAATAGATAGATGTGTATACCTGTGTTTATATTCATACATACATTTCCAGGCTCTGCTGAGAGGGTCCAGAAGCACTGACACCCTAGTATCAATGAGCACACTTAGCTCCCAGATCTTGGTTTCCAAATATCATTCTCCAATAAAAAGAACCAGGTTTTCTTGGAGAAATGGCTAATTCTAGGGTGGAGATGGAAAATACAATATGAACCTGGACCATCTTGTAGTGTCAGAAGTAGGAAAGTGCTTTAAATAAAACACAGCAAATGATGAGATGTGTCAAAAGGAATCAATCTGAAAGACTTCTCAATGGCTCAAGCTGGAAAACTGTGAGCAACATAATAAATAATGGTAGCATTGGATTATTATACAGAGAATAAAATAAATATCCATGAGTCTATACTGACATAAAATAGATTAAATAAGAAAGGAAGAAAGAAAGAGGAATAAAAAAGAATAAGAGAAAGAAAGGAAGAAGGACGGGAGAAGGAGGGAGGGAATCTTCCTCACAGAATTCCAAATAATAAATGTGGCTGGATAGCATGAAATAGAGAATCGCCACTAGAACACCACAGTAGTAATTATTGTGGGTAAGGCTGACTGATGAATGCAAAAACTGTGGGTGAAATTAAAAAAAAAGAATACATTTGCAGAGCCTCAAATCATCTGCCTCAAAATATATAACTTTTTTATGTTAATTACTTTAAAAGACCTATGACTATTGAAAGCAAAAATTATAACACTGTATTGTGGGATTTATAACATGAGAAGATGTAAAATTTATGATAACAATAGCACAAAGGACAGACAGAGGTAAATGGAACTGTTCTGTAGCAAGTCTTCCATATTTTACATTGATTAAACTGGTGCACTATTAAGTCTAGGTAGGCTGTGATATGTTAAAGATGCATATTGTAATCTGGACCAACCACTAAAAAATGCAAAGGTGTGTCACTTAAATGCTAATAAAGGAATTAAACAGCATCCCAAAAAACGTTTGTACAAGACTGTTCACAGGAGATGACCTGCACGTCCCCAGGACGAAGAAGAGCCCACTGCGACGCATCCACAGAGCAGAACGCCCTCAGCTGTGCCGAGGAGCAAACGCTGACACACACATGCTGGGAGAGACTCATCAACCTCGTGCCGAGGGAAGCAAGCTGGACAGAAAACAATACACGTGTGATGATTTCAGCCAAGATGAACCTATGCTGAAAAAACCAGAACAGTGGTTGCCTCGGGGGAAGGAAGAAATTGCCCAGGAAGGAACAGGAAGGGGTTTTCTGGGGGTGATGGAAATATCCTGTTCTTAAAGGGGTGAAGGTTATATGGGCATGTTTATTTGCCAAAAATGTAAGGTTGAAATTTGTGCCTTTCAGTGTGCGTACTTCTTACCCCCCCCACACACAAAGGACTAAAAGAATAATAAAGTGATGTGGGAATGGGATGGAGTGTGGAAGAAACAAAAATGGCAGATGATTAGTAGTTGTTGAAGCTGGGTGACGAGCCTACTATGCTGTTTTGTTTATTTTGTATATTGTTTAAATTGTTCTGTAATAAAACACTTGTATAAGAAGACAAACTCGATATATAGTGTTCGCTGGTAAGGTGTCAGCTACCTTTGGGGAGGAAGGAGGGAGAAAGGGATTGTCGGGGCCTGAGTGAAGCTGGTGCTAGTTCTTGGTCACACAAGTGTGTTCACTTTGTAATAATTCTTTGAGGTTTACATGGATGACTTCTGCGTATATTTCTATACGCATGTTATACATCAATAAACATTTTAAATCCAGCATATTTGCAAAAAGATCCTAACTCAATATCTCAGAATAACAGCAGTGTTTTGTTTTAAAGTGGAACACGTTCACTCATGATATCATCAGATGGATTTTAATACTCCCAAGTATCTAGTAATGCCCTCACCCTTGAGTGGCCCCCCTGGGTGGTTCCATTTTTGCCTCAATTTGGCAAGTGGCATGGCTTTGAGTTTTTATGATGGGTATGGGCCCTTAAGGTGGGTGGGTTCCAAGGGGAGGATCTCTGCAGCGACCCTGATCACGAGGTCCAGAGGGAGGAACATGGCAGGCTGGATGGATGGAGGGGATGGTAGGACAGATGGCCTTGAAAAGGCAAATTCCAGGATCCCATGCACCTGGTATTTCTATTTTAGATATTGAATTTACATTTCAAATACTGGCCAGGGAGCTTCCACCAGGGCTGCAAGCAACCTCAGCAATAGCCAGGCTGGTGAGCCCCACCCCTACCTGAGTACTGGCCCCAAAGGATGCAGCCCAACCACACTGCACAACTCTGGGGGATTGGCAAGGCATGGAGAGATGACATTGTATAGAGAAGAGGCGGAGTAGAAGGTGGGGTGTAGAAGCAGAGGGGCGTGGGCCAGGGGTGGAGGGACAGGTGGGAGTGGGGTCCCCTAGCTGTGTATGCTTGGTGCTTTTGTCTCTTAACCATTCCCTGCTGGGAGCTTGCAGGACAGCAGGACTACAACTCCCAAGATGCTCTGGGCACGGGGCGGTGTCTAGCCCTGGGGGGAGGAGCAGGGCTGTGAAGGCTTGCCTCAGGGCAAAACCGCCGTTGACTCAGGACTCTGGTCCTGCACCCGCTCCAACTGGACTGAGTCCCGGAGGGATGTGACGGGACGAGAGGGACCAGGGAGTTAGGAGGGTGTGGCAGCTGCATGGGCAGCTGCGGGCCTGCAGCGTGCAACTGCTTTTGTCCAAAATTGAAGCTGAACTCATGCCTCTTCCCCACCGCCTCCCTCCGTTGCTTGATTCCTCCTCCCCCCTGTGTGCCTGTGGGTCTTTCCACAGCCTCCTACCTAGTCCAAGGCCAGGTGCTTCTCTAAAGTGCTTATGGGAACTGGTTTGACATCCCAGAAACTTTCCACTTTGCCTGCTGCCCTCTGCCTTCTCCAGCCAAAGTGCCATCATTTCATCAGCTTTTGGGAGACATTCGCCCTTGTGGCCCCTCTTGCAAGCCCAACTGAAGAGTTTGCAGGGTGGTAACATTGGCTGTTGCTTGCCTTTTTCGCAGATGTGGAAGTTGAGGCATGTGTGAGGTTACTCACTGGTTTCCCCACAATCCACTAAGAGCAGAGGAGAACAAATCAATTCCCAGGCAAGTATCTAGTAGGCCGTTTTCACCAACCCATTCCAGTGCAGAGGCCTCCAAAACAGCATCCTTAAGATGAGAATAGCTTAAGTATTTTGCCCTTTAGATTGATCACCTAATCTCAGCTCAGGCCTGAGTGGCCAGTCTCTCAGGGACATGGGTGGTGATTCTGATCCCTCAGGAAGAGACCAGTGGTCCAGCTTTGCGAGAGGGATATTCGTGGTAGACAGCACCTGGGCAGCATTTGAAACCCGTCAGCTTTAACATCTCTGTTTTGGTGTCAGGCAAGTTTCCCAGATAAACACACCTTGGGATAGTCAGATGTACCGTATTCTTTAAAAATTGATTACATCAGTGAAAAGAACAGAACATAAAATATCCTGCTCATTTGCAAAAGATAAAATGCAAGCAAGACTTTCTTGTTAATATTTTTCTGCTCATTCTCTTGGCTGTACTGTACGCTTGAATGCAGAAACAAAAAACTTGAATTGCCGTATTCTCTTTTCCTGAGATTAGTAAATTAACTTAAAAGTCTTATTGAAACCTGTGGAGGAATGATTAGCAGTTTTTCTGATTTATGTCATCCTTAAAAGTCTGGGCGTTGATTTAAATGAAAACAAGTCCTTGTTTATATCAAACACCCCAATAGGTTACATTTCCGATTCCTGAATGTGTAATATTATCAAAACAACTGGAAAACCTGGTCATCGAAACTAGACCCTGTCACTTTGTCAAGAATTTGCCTCTTTATGAATTAATGACACATGAATTCTTCAACATTTTTGTAAAGAAAGGATGAGAATCTCTGCAGTGTCTCTGAATGTGGCAAGACAGGGAATTCTCGTTAGACCGCAACCTCGGGTTCTTCTCTCGTGTTCAACAGGCCCGGGTGGTAGTCCGTGTGGTCAGGTGCAGCACCGCTCCCCAGCCCCCAGTGTTCCATCCTACTCTGGCCTGTGACCTCTTCAGGGGGTTCTGATGACACTCGTCCACAAGTGTTGGAAGGAGACATTGTAACGTGAGGATATTCCTCATCTTGAAACAAGAATTAATTGAGAGGAAAGTCTCTGGGTCTGTGTGCTCCGATGCACTGCTGTTGGGGTGTGGCTGCAGTGACCACTGTGCTCCCAGCAGTCCCCACAATGGCTGCCTCATACATTTGATCTTCTGGTGCAACCACAGCAGCTGTTGACAGAGCTGGGCGCTCACCATGGTTAAGTGTCTTCCATCAATTTTGTGGCTCTGACCCTCCTCTGATCAGCCCCTTCTCATTCCTAACTGCTGCATTGATTGCTTTGTAGTTGTTTCCTAGGAGCCACTGTGTGTAACTGGATTTCACAGTGTCTTTAGGGACCCACCTTCACTACACGAGTCACTGTACAACAGCCACTTATCCTGGTGTAGCCCATGTTCGTCCTCTAAAGTGGAGCTGTGAAGAACCCTGCTTACTCGGAGCTCCTCTCATTCTCATGCTGCTGGGGCTGCTTATGAAGCTGGGCATCTCGTCTTTGGTCTCATCACATTATTCTTTTCATCGATTATTCTGAAGTCGGATACGACTTTGTTAATAATGTGACACTGGCTGTCACAGGCACTTCTATGTATCTTCCTCAACAGCTCTGTGAAGTATGCCTGTGATCCCCATTTTACAGGGGGGACACTGAGGCTCAGAGAGGTCGAGTAGCTTCCTTCACACAGTTTCTTGGTGCATTTTGAGTCTCCACCTGGAACTCCGCCTCTCAGGTGTGTGCACTTAGCTGGTGTTCCACTTTGTCTCTCTCTGCCAGCCTCACCAAAGGCACACGGCCCATCCTGAGTCCATTGTCTGCTAGTTGGCAGTCACCCTGCACAAACAGGCCCTGGGTGGGGAGTGGACTAGCAGGGCGTGGTCGTCCGGCCTACCCTGGGCAGATTCTAGGTTTATTGCAAGAGCTGGAGTAGTGGAAGATACTGACCGTCACTCACCTGCAAGGTTTCTTATGTAGAAATACTCCACTGACTTTTTACAGGTGTCATGTCTTTTTGTCTTCATTGCTCCTCTGGGCTTTCTCCTACAGTCCGTGTTGTGCAGTAGCATACAGTACAGAGACTGGTGAACATAATATTGTTGCCCTGCACCAAACGGTCACATCATTCATTTTTCTAATTATGAAAGAATTACATACTTCGTAAAAAAAGGCAAATTACACAGATCTATGTAGAGTAAAGTGAAACCTTCCCCTTCCATCCCCTTCCCTGCACACTCACTCCCCTACTCAGAAGGAACTATTGTTAAGAGGTGGCAGCTTATTCTTCTGGACATTTCCTATGAATTTATAAATACACATAAAGATTTTTTTAACATAAATAAATTACATAACTACATCGTTTTGCAACTTGCTGTTTCCCAAAACATATATCATAGACGTCTCTCCTTATCAGTGCAAGTCCCTCTAACTTAGCTTTTTAGAAGTTTTAGAGCTACTCCAAAGAACAGGAATACCATGATCTGTTTATTTCTTCTTTGATAGAGATGGGGTTATTTCCAGTTTCACTATTATACATAATGCTGCAGTAAGATCCTTGTATGGAATTTATTACACTGCTATTCAACTGCTCAATTTGCTTTGTTCCCTTTTAGTCAGAGACTATGATATATTTTTAACAATTTTATGGGAATTGTTTTATAGGGAAATTAATTTTATCTCTGAATCAAGACATTTATGGGGAAACTGGAGTTCAAGGTCATCCATCTCAGTATTCTGGAGAAAAATCATGAAACTTAGAAGATATTATGCTAGCTGCATCACATTCTAACAAGTCACGTTAACAATTTAAAGTTGAATGTTTGGGCTGGCCCGGTGGCGCAAGCGGTTAAGTGCGCGTGCTCCGCTGCGGCGGCCCGGGGTTCGCGGCGGCCCCAGGTTCGCGGGTTCGGATCCCGGGCACTCACCGACGCACTGCTTGTCAAGCCATGCTGTGGCGACGTCCCATATAAATTGGAGGAAGATGGGCATGGATGTTAGCCCACGGCCAGTCTTCCTCGGCAAAAAGAGGAGGATTGGCAGATGTTAGCTCAGGGCCGATCTTCCTCACAAAGCAAAAATAAAAAACAAAATAAATAAAATTGAATGTTAGTATAGCCTTACAGTCTTTGTTCAGAAGAAGGATGACATTTTCTTGTCTTGAAAACTTCTGACTCCAGGGGCTCTCAGTTGGGCTTCAGAGAGGATAAGATGTTGGTGTTGTATCTGTTTCTCTTCAGCTGTAGGCTGCATCTTCTAAAGATCATAGAATTGAACATGGTCCAATCTATATATATGATTTGGGTCAAAAATTCAAAGTAATGAACCCAAGATAGGAATCTATAACTTTGGTTCATTTTTAAAGTTTTTTATTTATTTATTTTTTCCCCCAAATCCCCAGTAGATAGTTGTATGTTATAGCTGCACATCCTTCTAGTTGCTGTATGTGGGACGCGACCTCAGCACGGCCGGAGAAGCGGTGCGTCGGTGCGCACCCGGGATCCGAATCCGGGCTGCCAGCAGTGGAGTGCGCGCACTTAACTGCTAAGCCACCGGGCCGGCCCTATAACTTTGGTTCTTAATGAAGAATTTCCTTTGATATCCTCAAGTCTCTGTGATTACTAGTAAAAACTCACCTGTGGATGAAGAGATGTGGTTCTGCTGGCAATGTCTGGCTTGAACATCTATAGTTAAGGCTGCCACATCCCTAGGTAGATTAGACTTGACCTCTCCATGACCTCTGCCCTTGTTCTTTGACGTGGGAAAAATAAGAATTTAAAAAAACTGTTGTTACTAGCACTGAATGCTAGAAATGCCCATTAAAGAGTGAGTTTGATTTGGTAAACCAAAGGGAGTATAAGCAGAAGAAAATCTTTAATATCTATGAAATTTCAAGAAGTTCTAAATTTTTTAAATGTAACTCTATTTTTGCAACAATGCAAAATGTATATATATGAATGAAATATCCCTCTGTCTATTTCTTAACTTGTTTCCATTGATTTGATGGATTTATCCTCTAATCAGGATTCCAAGTGTGAAAGAACATCTTGGTATTTCAAAGAAAAGAAGCCATTGATATTTGATTTGCTTTTAGCTCGGCATCCTACAGGTTTGAGGAATAAATTATCATGTAATGATACAATGATTCTGAAATCTAATTGTTAATTAGAGGAGTGTAAGGGATGATTGAATAGTGGTTCATCTCCATGGTCAGGGGTATTGTACACATGGACATGTAAACACGAATCAGGAAGCTGCTTCAGCCCCGTGACATCGCTGAGAACCACAGTGCAGGAGGATCTAGGGGCACAGCCCTTTGCCTCGATCTCCTGGGTTACATGTAGATCCAGAGGTCTTGACAGTGGCTTCAGAGCAGCTAACTTTTGTCTATTTCTCCCCTTCCTTCTCTCCAGCTTATCTCAAACAGTCCTGACTACCATGTTTTAAAGTAAGGCCAATTATAGTTATTTACATGAGCTTCTTGTTCATTATTGAAGAGTAATTATCAGGCATAACATTAAATATCATTTAATCTACCTAAATAAATTTGTTGTACCTTTTAATTGATTAGAACACTAAAGTTGGTTCAGAGTTTGATATTCACCAAGTGCGTTAATCTGCTTACAACTGCCATGTGCCTCACTCCTCTTAGAAGTGTATCATTGGCCCATCACAAGATTTTAATGACTCAAATCATCATAAATTAAGATAATGCACTCTCTTTTTGATGACCGGGAAGCACATGGGTCCATTTTGGAAATATGCCCATCTGTCTTTTCTCCCCATGGGAAGTTTCTTGTCACTAGGTCTCCAGTGGCTTGCACAAGCCCTAGGTCTGTAATAGCTTGGTGCCTCTCCTTCTACTTGGGGTAGAAATAAAAGAGGTCAGAGAGACTTATTAAAGTTTTGGTTGCATGAAGTCTTCTATGAAGACCATCCATACATATTGTTCTGGATAGCTCTCTGTTCCTAAGACTACTAGTTATTTTAAGGGCTTGTCAGAAACCGTGAAAGATCTGATGTTTTACCTTACCTGCAAACCAATAAGTTAGCCTACAATGGTCTTACAGATGCTGGCAAAAGTCAAGAGACCCATGCGTCAGAGACAAAGGACTTAATGACACAACAATAGCGGTGGCTAGAGTATCAGCATTTGCACGAGTTCAATAAATCTCACTTCCTACAGGGTGATACACAGTGGGCCAGGTGACATGCAGAGAGATGCAAGATCTCAGAGCCTAAGGAACTCAAATCTTTGATAACGGGCAGGATGTCTGCTAACCTTTGCCCTGGGGGCGGGGGGTGTTATTTTTATTATACTGGGCAGTAAGCCAGGCTGCCCTTTGCTCCAGAGGAGGCCACTATTTCTATCTTCCAAGGCTGACAGCTCTACACACATCCTTGAAAAGACAGCCTGGTTTTACTGGCTTTCAAAGATAAGCTTGAGTGAGACTTGATCATCATTCAGTTCTTCTGTGTCCTGTTTTGAGATTGTGCAAATATGTTCTTTTCTCTGTAAAGTTCACTAACTTTATTCATACATAAGAGATGCTTTTTGTTTTATTTATTAAGTTGAAATTTTCTTATTAGAGAAAATGATGAAACTATTATGGGTTGGATGTGAAAGTATGTTTTTTCAGGAAAAATGTGAAAGTAGATCGGTGCTCGCAGAACTTTGCCACAAGGAGCTGATAGCAACTTAAATGATTTTAATTTGAATACTGTTTTGTACAACTTTCTTCCATCTTACATCATCCTCTCTGCTTCCTGTAATTCCCATATGGGAATGGGGCAGTTTCAGGGATTCACTGAACTCATATACAGTATTCAAATGGTTTTGTCTGTTGTGGTTTTTTAATTGAGATAAAGTTGACATACAACATTAAATTAGTTTCAGCGGTACGACATAATGATTTAATGTTTGTATATATGTTGAAATGATCACCACAATAAGTCCAGTTAACATCCGTCACCATATAGAGTTACAAATTTTTTCTCTTGTGATGAGGACATGGCATATTTCAAGGTGCAGAAGAATCAACGATGATGTCATACATTTCCATAGACAGCTTGATGAATTTGGACTTAAGCATACACCCTTGAGACTGTCACCACCATCAAGGCCACAAACATATCCATCATCTCCCAAAGTTTTCTCTCACCTCCTTTATTACTATCATTCTGTTGTAAGAACTCTTAATATCTACTCTATTAGCAAATGTAACGTATGCAATACAGTCTTGTTAGCTGTAGGCACTATGTCGTATCCTAGATTTCCAGAACTTATTTATCTTGATAACTGAAACTTTGTATCTTTGAACATCAGCTCCCCATTTCTCCATCTCCCCAGCCCCTGGCAACCACCATTCTAACCTCTGCTTGTGTGAGTTTGACTATTTTAGCTTCCACAAATAAGGGAATATTTGCCTTTCTCTGTCTGCCTTATTTCACTTAGCACAATGTCTTTTAGGTGCATTCATGTTATCAAATATAGCAACAATTCCTTCTTTTTTCAATGTTGAAGAATATGCCATTTCTTTATCCCTTCATCCATCAGTGACGTTTAGGTTACTTCCATATCTTGGCTATTGTGAATTTGCTGCAATGAACATTAGAGGGCAGATATCTCTTTGAGACCCTGATTTCAATTCCTGTGGGTGTCTACCAGAAGTGGGATTGCTGGATCATAAGCTAGTTTTCACTTTTGGAGGAAATTCCATACTGTTTTCCATAATGGCTGTACTAGTTTACATTCCCACGAGGGTTCCTTTTCTCCACATCCTCACCAATATTTGTCATCTTTAGTTTTTTTGATAATCGCCATCATAACAGGTGTGAAATGATAGCTCATTGTGGTTTTGATTTGCATTCCCTGATTTGTGATGCTGAACAAATTTCATACACCTTCTGGCCACCTGTATGTCTTCACTGGAAAAATTTTACTCTGGTCCCTTGCCCATTTTTAAATTGATTTGTCTTTTTGTTTTTGAGCCAAACAAAAAAAGAGAACAAAATTTCCAGGCATTATGGGTGCTTCCCAGTTGATGCAGATGGCTTTGTATTTACAGTGGTACAAAAAGATCGTGTTTCGTGCTTTTTCTTCAGCTTGTCATAAGACCAGCAGTAGCTGTGGCACGGCAGATAATCGGGATGTTCTGGGTTTGGAGGTTTACAAAATAAATGAGTGGTAAGGAATTTTTTATTTTTCCAAGGAAATTATTGTGATCATAGTCCATGGAATCCAGGATTGATAGGTGTAGGAGGAAATTAAGGTGAGAATCGTTGATCTGGCATTACTACTGATCTTGAGGGACAGGTATCTACTGTATGAATGTTTGAATAAAAATATTAGAGATCAGGCATCTGTGATGGGTGAATATGTTTTCTGAGTTGTTTACTTTCGAACATAACCATTTGGATTATGTGAACATCTGGGATATGGGAGTAAGTTGCTAACAGGGGGTGGTTGATAACGTCACTATTGATTTAACCTCTATGAACACAAAGTGGTCAATGGATTAAGCAAATGAGTAGACAGAAAACACAGAAATGGTAAGATTTGGGATTTAGTAAAGGACTGGGGGCCGACTGTCCTGAGAGGGAGTGCCAGGACTTGTGCGGTTGAGAGTGACAAGGAAAAGAAGAGAATAGACTAACACTCAAACAAGGAGGGCGTGTTAACAGGATGGAGGGGGAAATGATCTGGAGGAGCCTTGAGTTTTGACCTTGAGCTTTCTGTTCTTGATGCAAGTCTGCCTGATGACATCCCAGGACACAGGTCAGATATATCCCGAGTGCGTAGAGGGAGGGTGGAAGTACAAAACAGCCAGGATAATTGTCCTAAAAAGGCAGGCCTCTTTTATCATTTGACCCAGTTTCATGGTTTGTTTTTATAGGGTAAGAGGAAAAGAAGGATGATAAGTCACGTCTTCACAGAAGAAGCAGCGTAACTGTGGGAACCAGTCCAAACCAAAGCCTGGTTTAAGCATTTCCATTCTTTTGAGGTTGTCCAGTGACATATTCAAGAGGCCAGTTACTAGAATCCCATCCCATCCTGGCAATTTCTGGTCTCTGAGAGGACAACTTGGACCAGCCCCACCAGATCTGCTGGCCCGAGAGACCGCAAGGACTCCATGCCTGCAGCAGTGCATGACAACACGTAAGTCCTTTCAATCTTGTAAAAACTTGCACCTAGTCACACAGGTGAATCCCTGCCAGGTGTGCTCGCAGGTGGTCTGCATTCCAGGTCCCATTCCCACTCCTGCTGGTCTTCAGATTTGGCAGAGATGATTCCAGGAACTGATCTGTGCATTCCACAGCTCCACTGTGGAGGTATCAGGAAGGAGGAAAGGGCAGTGAAGAGCACAGGAGCGAGACTGGTGATAGCACTGATGGCGGACACACTTGCTAGCAAGGCAGAGAAAGTGAGGGTCTAAGAAGGCCGTCCTGACAGCAGATTAAATGGAGCAGGCACCTCAGTGAGGTCTCTTGGCAGCGTCCCTAATGTTTCCTTGCTTTGAGCTCTTGAAACTTTAAAATATATTGATACTTTTCTTTTATTAAACTCTGCTTCGAGACATAGAAAATATAGACAACAGTTTCTTTCTGAGGTGAGAGGTTGAGTTTCAGGTGAGGAGAGAAAGATCTTCCTTTTTCATGCTGTTCTCTCATTTTCCTTTACTATGTATATTATTTATTTGTACTTTAAAGTCAGCAGCGAGTTACCAATGTCACGGGATGATTCAGTTTTTCCCCTCACAGTCACAGTAAAACCTACTAAAAATGGATTATTCTTTTTGTATAATATTCCAATAGATTCCAAAATATTATTTCAAACGCACTTTTGTGTCTATGTTCTCAAATTAGATATTTACTTCTTGGTCTCCATTTTTCTGTTCTCTGTTGCATGCTAATTCAGAGTTGCATCTAAGGAAATACCAGATTTCCCTTAGTTTTTTAGATCCATATGTGTTGGAAATTTGATTCATGGAGATGAACATGGCAGTTGGGGGATCGTGCGATTATCAAAAGAGATCTTTTCAGCATCAATAATGCGGAAAGAACCCACTGCTTGTTGGGATTTAATTGTCTATTTGAGGGGTCAAGCTTTCACTGTTGGCTCTTCTCTTTCTCTTTGGAGAGAAAGTACAGCCTTCCCAGTCTTTCCGTTACCAAATCACTTTCCTGGGTGGCTGTGCCATGTCAGGAAGGGCTTGGGATGCTGGGAACCAGGATTCATTTTCAGCTTCTGGTTGTCCTGAGAAGGCTTCCCTGGCAGAGTGCAGCCTGTGTGTCTGGGTGACACTTGCAGCCATCAGAAATGAGGGGATAACTCACAAATGCCAAGCGATTCATCTGGTCCTTGTCTTACAGGGTGTTCCCAAGGGATGAGGTTCAAAATGCCACTTGGTAACCATTTGAAAGCTCCTAGTCATGGGGTGGGTTCTCGGTGCGAGCTCAGAGCAGTGTCTGTTCACCACCAGATGGGAAGCATTTCAGTATTTTAATTGGTAAGGCTGTGTTCATGCACGTCCATGGACCATCGGTTCAGTGGCATTCCCTGCTGTAGCCCCCCACACCTCTGTCGTGCGTCATCTTTGAAAGCTCCAAACAGTGTTCACACCCCAGCAGGTGGTGGTAATGTAACCACAGCACAGGACTGGGGACAAAAACACAAAAACCCAGAGGCAACACAGTTTATGGGCTCAGGCCCAATTGCCCCATTTGGACGAGTTGGTAACACCAACACTTAGTGTGTAAACTGGAGGATTGTCCAAGACCATGGACCTCAGAATGACACGGGCTCAGAAGTCACCTTGGACAGCAAGGGACAGTGTGAGGTCACTCACTGACCAGGATTATGGTCCCTTATACTGGCAAAGTAGAGCTCACCCGGGATCCATCGAGGGAGGAGGCTTGGGGCCTTCTGGGGAATTTCTGCCCTAAAGGGAATTGCATAAGGAAGGCAGGGGTGCTGAAAATCCTAGTTCACAGGGAGCAGTCATGTTTATGGAACGAGACCCAGCAGTAGCCTTAAAAGCTGCGTCACAAATCTTTCCGCCTGGATACAAAACAAGCAGGAGAAGGAATTCAGAGTCCTGGACAAGGATCCCAGCAGGATTCAAATCCAGGTCAGGGGTGAACAGGGAGCTCCTAGAGGGGCCTCAGGAGCGAGGTCCTGCCTGCCTTTAGTCCATTTGCAAATGAGCTTCCTTGGGCCTTGTCCTCTCAACGTGAAAGTTTTGATCTTTTTACATTGTTTTCATCACTTAGAGCTGATGCAATTCCAGAAATTGAACTAGAAAACTACAAGTTCCTAAAATTTAGTCAAAAGAAATCTCAAAAAGAGGAGCAGAAAAAGTTCCCTGTTCCTCAAGAATGGAGAAAGGCAGCCCCTGCCTGTGGCACGACGTTGTCCTGGGTAGTGCTATTTTAAAGACACCCACATTTCAGTGGTTGTTGCTCTGCCTGTGAAAGTACCTTCAACCTTAAAATCCCAAGAGAAAGGGTGGGGGCCATGTCTGCTCCTGGAGGAGCTGAATGATACTGAAATGAACTGATCTTCGGAATTATGGGGACTTGGGAGTGTCCCCACTAAGCAGGGAAGGGGCTGGCCCTTCTCCCTTCGCCCACAGACAATAAGCTGATGAACCCAGAAGAGTTCGTGATTCAAGGAGAAATGTGAGATTCAGTGTCTCACTTACATGCCTACAGAAAGCGACAGAACCACACCACAACTCCCAGCTCTAAAGGGAACAGGACTTTAATATAATATTCAAATAGGGCATTTATTATTTACAACAAATAACTACTGTCCCTCCCCAATGGGTGAATAGGTGCTGGGGTAGAGACATCAGGGAGCTGGGGTGGGGTCGTCCCCTCTCTCTTGGGTTTCAGGGGACCTCAGAGATCAGCTTACAATGCTCCCCTTCCCGTCAGGTGGGAGGAGCTGGCCCAGTGCATCGAAAGCCTCCCAGCTGTGTCCCCGCTGCTGAGGATGGGGCTGTGATCGGCCACTGGTACAGGGCTCGGTGTTGGGGCCTGGGGACTGAGTAGAAGAGTCGGGTTACCCTGGGGGGCCTCCCTCAGAATCATGGCCCCCACCCTGTCCCCACTGCACTGAGTGCTCCAGACTCTGTGCTCAGTGCTGTCAGCCACCAGTACCCCATTTGTCCCTGCCACGCAAGAGATCATTTGGTATCACCTATTTCACAGAGGAGGAAACGGAGTCTCAGGAAGCTGAAGAGAGTCACCCCAGTCACAGGACTGCTCAGTAGTGGAGCTGGGATCCCAGTGCCAGCTGTCCAACTCCCCAAGGGCACGTTTAGCCCGAAGCTTTACTGAACCCCTGGGAGTCAGTCACCACGGCCCAGACACTCACTCACCCCTGACCTTAATGATGGCGGGTTCTTCTTATCCTTGAGTATTCTGCTGGCCAACTAGGTCTGGGGGGTCCAGCTGGCAGGACAGGCTGTAGCTCCAGGACAGAAAGGCACCTGTGAGCCTACCAGGAGACACACCTCAGGTGTCCCCCCACTGCCTGCCCAGCAGCTGGAGTCTAGGAGTCCCAGAGGTCGCCATGCAATAAGACCTGGGGCTGAGTGGGGGGCCACGGAGACAGGCTCTCTGGACTGGCCAACAGGGAGCGTCCACCCCTGCCCTCACCCAACTCCTGCCCGGCCTCACCTATCATTCTCGTTGAGCAGCTCCATGTCCTAGAACCAGGCCCCAAATCGCTCCTCGGGCTCTAGGTTGTAATTCTTTGCGGCCACCTGGAGCAGAAGGATCGCCCTCATGACTGGGTATTCCTGGGACCAGAGGGAAGGAGAGGATGCAGATAGGGCCTGGGTGGGGGATGCTTCATGGACCTTGTGGGTGGTGAGGAGTGGGGCAGGGGACCATCCTGGGAACCCTCCTTCCCTCCAGTTCCATCCAGGCTCTACCTGTTCTCAGAATGGGAATAATCAGCCCCTCCTCCAGGATGTTTTCCTTGATGTCATCTTCCCCTCAACCCACCCGCCAATTGGTTGGGTCTCCCACTTCTCTGTTATCAAACTCTTCCACTAAATGTAAGATACAGGGGGTGGAGCCAGGGACTGTTCTGCCCAGAGGGTCTCTGATTTCCTCCTCCTTCCCCTCCCCTGCAGGGAGTGCGGCAGCTGTTCACTTCAGTCCTCTTCTCAGGTTGATCTCATTCCCCTGGAAGGCAGAGAGCCAGAGTCCATCAGACAGGGCCCTCTAGCCTGACTAGACCCCTAGGCCCACCCCTTCTCATGTTGCACTACTGCCAGGTCCCCAGAGGGGGCCGGGCATGCACAGAAAACAGGACTTGGACCTAGGCTGGGATCTGGGCTCCAGAGAAGCAGGACATGGGGTAGAGGCTGAGGGACCTGGCAGCACAACCCTCTCTGATGACAGACTTGGAGGCTGAGGCCTCAGGCAGAGGGGACTGCTCAGCCACTTATGTGCTGCCTGACTTGGAGGGGTCTGACATCTCTCTCCCTCCATGGGCAGCGTGGGAGGGAGAGGCTGCGTCCAGCTCAGATAAAACCTCAAGCAGCTGTGCCGTCAGGCAGCTCTGAGCTTCCCCAGCCTGAGGAACCGGAATGGGTGTCTCAGGTGGAGCCTCTGTTCACTCATCCCTAAGATGGGCCTGATGCCCCAGCTCCCAGGGGTGGCTGAGAGGCTCTTATGACAGGAGATGTGCCAAGTGCTGAGAGCTCAGAGCTCAGTTCGGGGGCTCCCCATCCCAAGGCTCAGGATCCTGGTCCTCCCTGCCTGGTCCTCAGGTGCACCCATCTCGAGATTATCACCCATCAGCAGGTGCAGCATCAGCAGGTGACCAAGGAATGTGCCAAGATAGGGGACGACACTTTGTGATATCGGGGTGTGGGTGGGATGAGTCCTTGCTCTCAAGTCAGCCCCCTGCAGAGCCTCCCCTGAAAAGTCCTCACCCTCAGCCTCCTGGCCCACCCCAGGGTTCCCACGGGGAGCAGCCAAGACCCTTAGCAGCCTCCCCTCAACTCCTCCTCCTTTCACAGCCCAAGAAAACCACACTCCTCCTCCTCACCTCCCAGGGCCGGCTTCTGGCAAATCACAGGGTGTGCGGTCCCTGGCCCTCCCCACAACAAACCCATTCTGCACCAGCTCTTCCAGGCCCTCACCCCGGTCACTTCTACTGGGGGATTCAGGCACTGTGGCAGCAAGAGGAAGGGGCCTCCTCTCTTGATTTGAGGGCCTCCAGCTGGGAGGGCAGAACCCCTCCCCCACAGGCACACTCACCTGCTGCTGCTGCTGCTTCTCCTGCACTCTCTGAGGGCTGATCTGTGGGGGGGCAAACGTGGAGGGCCTCTGCTGCCAGGGTCGAGGTGAGTGTCAGTAAGACCATAGTCCCCTCACTCCATTTCTCTCCAGCACCGCTGGCCTCTGACCGTGGACATCTGACTCCAGGCATCTGGTACCAATAGCACTCCATCCTCCAAGGTGTTGTGATCCTAGAACAAGCCAAGCTCCAACTCTCACTCTGGGTGTGAGCTTGGGCTTTGGGCCAGGCCTCCCCGAGGCTGTTTCCTCATCTGGAAGGTGTGAGAATTCCAGCTACCTCACAGGTTCTCCTGAGGACTCAGTGTCACATGACACTGTTCTCGCCCTCACTCTTCCAGGTGGATCAGGCAGAAAGCTCCCACAGTCCTTTCTTCCCTCTTACCTCATCACCCCCTTGTGTGGCCTGCAACTGAGGCTCAACTTGGGGAGGACTGGCCCCCAAGTTCACTCTCAGCTTTCAGGGTTCAGTTTGGACTGAGAGCCTGAGTTTCTTTCTGTCTGTTGGCCTGGGCAATCTCGTGCTTCTCTCCTCTCTAGGCGTCCACATTGGGCAGCCCAAAAACACTGGTATTTGATTCCTCAGTTACAGGGATTCGACAGAGTGAGAGAGAGAGAGAGAGAGATGGGACATGAAAGAGGGAGTAAGAGGAAGTGAGAGACTTTTTTAGTTAAAATTTAGACAAGACATCCCATCACTTTGGCTGTTATTATGTTAAGAAGCCAGTTACTAACTACTTAGTGGTTCCACTGGGATGGCTATACCATGGGTGGCGCTTACTAGGTACCACTGTGGAGATTGCCCACCTCGTATGCGAAGATGAGGCACTTGGGTCACATTCTCCATTAAACAGGAAACAATTGAATGGTTTTATGCCACAGGATGGCAGTATCTAAATTTCCATTAGTTTCAACCCCCTCATGATGCTGACCTGAAAATGAGGCCAAGTTGGAAGCGACTGTTCCAATATCACATTGCTAGAACCCAGGCCTGTTTTGAGTGGTGTTCTGTGCTACCTGTCACCCCTTCTTGTTATTCTTCCATCTCTAAGTTTGTGCCTTACGTACATGTGACACCAGCCCACAGGGGTAATAGATATTATGTCATATACACCGGGTGACATCCCTAGGAAGTAGATTCTAGCCTGATCCCCATGGTGCAGGTTTAGAGACTGAGGAGGACCTGAGAGGTACAGGGACTTTCTCAGGATGAAGAACTGGTAAGAAAAAGGAGGTCTGCATTCGTCTCTGTCTCCTCAAAGCTAAGACCCGACTTAGGTTTCCAGGGAGCTGTGGCTAGGGCTGTGTAGGCTCCTTGTGTACAGTTCAAGAGATGACATGGGGGAGGAGGGTTAGCAGCCAGGGCACAGGCGGCAGCTCTGGACAAGTCTGATTGAGGGAAGGGGCCCAGGTAAAGGAATCTTGAAAAATGACCTCACTTCCTTGGTCATAAACCTCAACAGATCTTAGAACTCTGGTAACCAGGCACCCACAGCCCCCAATTCAGCTCACTTGACTGGAGACAGTCAACAGGCAAAAATATTTTGTTGTTGTATCCCAAATTTTGGAGGATCTAGGCTCAAAAAAAACCAGAAAGAGAAACTTTTTGGTCGTTGCCGACGTTGGCTCAGCCCTCATCCCCGACGCCTCTGGACATCTGGCAGGAGGCAGTGAAGGGTAACACGGGGCAGCCCAGGAAAGGCTAGTGCAGGCCAGGACACAACTGTGATCCCACCTGATCAGCCCCACACCCCTTACACTTCATCGTGTGTGTGTGTGTCTGTGTGTGTTTGTGCAGAGGGGAGAAGGCAGGGTATGAGGGGTAGGCCATTCTTGGGCAGGAGCTGGTTGTTAGGTGTCGGAAGCATGGTGGGCCTGTCATGTTCATAGCCCAGGTCATGGCTGGCAGCATGAGAAGGTGAGCTCCTCTACTCTTATGTTACTGAGCCATAGAGGTTTCATCTCTTTTCCTGCCTGACCACAGTTTTTGCAGGGATGTCCCTCTGTGCCTGAACTGAGGAGCAGACTTTCTCTTGGGGGTTGACCCCAGTGGCAGTGTGCAGGCAGCCCCTGATTCCTTCTGGCCCAGCTCCAGAGCAGTCTTTGCAGAACTCCAATCAGAAGGTCATCGAGGAGCTGCCCAATGGTTTCAATTTCACCAACTCACTAGGCAAGGGGAAGGTGCCTGAGGCCACAAACACCATCCAGTGCTGCTCTGAGATAAGAGCAGGAGCAGAGGGTCTCCACACTCAGGACCTTGAGATAACCAGGTTGGAGCAGAACTAGGGCATGACCAGACTGGGGCTGTCCCTTTTTCAAGCTAAAGGGGATGTACACGCAGGTAACCTTGCCTGGTTCGGAGCTGAGCTGCCATGACCCTCTTACCCTTGCCCGGTTTGAGCTTCTGGAGGCCACTGAGACAGAGGCAGAGGGTAAGGGGGACTGCAGGCTGCATATTCCTGGAAGGGAAGTGGGATCTTTCCTGTGTTTAGAGGGACACATGGACAGTCAGCTATGTGGGTGAATCTTTCTCTTTATCCCACTGTAGCGCCAGCTGCAGAGCTCCAGCCAGTGGCAGAAGCAGAGCAGTGGGCAGTGGTGGAGGTAGAGCTGGCTACAGCTCCGTTGACATCACCCCTTCTAGCGTTGGAGCCAGCGTCCCCTCCATCAGCAGTGTTGGAGCTGGAGCAAGGGCCAACATCGGCTCCAGCAGGAGTGGGAGCTGCTGAGCTGGAGTCACCTGGACCATCATTTCTAGTGGGAAGTCTGTCTCCACCTGTGGCTGTTAAGGAGCGTGAGAAGAAGCCCAACCTCACGGCCTTCTCTCCTAAGCAGGTGGTAGAGCGGTTGACCGTGATGGATGCGGTGAGCAGCTGGGCTCTCAGGGCAGGGTGGAACAGGCCTTCCCTCTGCCATCGTTGTCCCAGACCTGATCCAGACTCCCATGATTTGGGCCCAAATCCCAGCTCCACCCCTTACCAACCGTATGACCTGGGCAACTTCTGGAACCCCCAAGCCTTTGCTGTCCACCTGCAGATCGTAGAGGTGGACACTAACAGGACCTGCTGCACAGAGTGGCTGTGCCGGCTCCATGAGGTAGAAGAGATGGAAAGCTGGACAGGGCCTGGCCCATCAGCGGTGGAGGGGAACTCACTGTGTGCAGCCAGGTCTACGGTGGCCCTGCCGTCTCCTCAGGAGGCTCAACAGCCTCAGGACTTGACACCTGATGTGTGCTTCCCTACAAGGGAGACAGACAAGGCCAGTGGTTGTAGCTGCCACGGGGGAATGTGCATCAGAATGGGGAGTGGGATCAGAGCGGAGATCAAGGTGGTGGAAGATGCCTCCTTGACATGAGCAGAGTTGAGCCACCATCTGGAGCTTGGAGTTAGCCAGGACGGGCTGGGTGCAAATGCCCCTCTCCCTTCCCTGCCGGGATTGGGTCCTGGGTCATCCTGTGCTGGGCACCCTCGGTGGACAGAGAAGAAAACCCAGGGACTCTCACAAGGCTCAGGACACATCCTGAGCTTCCTGAGCTCCAGCTCTAAACTGTGACACCTGTGTCGGACTTTAGGGGCTGTGGACACAGAGGTGACCTGTGGCAGGGCTGGATGACATTCCCCCTGTTCCCCAGGAGCTCTTCTGGAAGGTGGTGCCCTCTCAGTGCCTGGGATCCACCTGGCACAAGAAGAACAAGCCTGGCAGTGAGCACTAGACACCCACCATCCAGGCCACCATCGACCAGTTCAGAAGGGTGGCCAGCCTCGTCATCACCACCTGCCTCAGGGACGCGAGCATGACAGCCCAGGACAGGGCGAGGGTGGTAGAGCACTGGGTCCAGGTGGCCCAGGCGTGCCGTGGGAGGCCCAGTGGAGCCCCTCTCTGGAGACTTGGGAACTGCCTCTCCACCTTTATCAGCTCCCAGGATTGCAGTGTGTGGTCTAAGCTCCTGCAAGTCCCTAGGCGCTTCCTGCCAGGGGCCCACTGACCTTGACTCCAGGTCCTAGTGGGAGGATGCTCACTTCCTACCTGTCTAATTCCCTGGGTTGAGCTAAACTCCTCCTCCTTGTGAGTGTTACTCTCTGAGTCCTAAATGTCCTTCTGGGGCTCCCTGAGCATCTGTCTCATCCAGGAGGGGAGATTTAAATAGAAGGGGACTGAAGCTAGAGCAAGCGGGGCTCCAGTGCCCAACCTCACACCTCATTCTTTTCCCTTCCTCAGGAGTGCGAGATCTGGAAGAACTTCTCCTCGCCCTGCACTGTCATCTCTGCTCTGCAGAAAACTTCCACAAGCCACCTGAAGAACACATCGGGGGAAGTTTCCCCGTGGGTAAGCCTCTCTCCATAGGAGGACCAGGATGGATGGGGGATCTCCTGTATGACTGCTATTGGCGCCTCAGTCAGCTGGGAACTCCTGGGAGGCAGCAAATGCTGGGGACAGGGCCTGGGCGTCGGCAGTTGGTCTCTAAGTCTCCTGGTGTCCTTAGTGAACCAGTTCTGCTTCAGGACTCAGTTTCCCTAAATGTCAGGTACTGGGTTGAGCCACATTGGAGATTTTCAAGTGTTTATAGCAACAGAACTCTATGGTCAGTTGAAACTCATAGTGGTCAAAACAGAGCTGCTCTGTAGAGCTGGGGAGTGGAGACCCCAGTGACCAACAGGAGAGTCCCCTCCCAGTCCCATGAGACCTTAGCGCTCAGAGGAGCCCAGTGAGAACACTCCTCCAGGCAGGTTGAATCTCTTGGGTTGTCAAAGAAAAGGGATTTGCACTCAGACCCCTCACATTATCCCTAAATTTATCCTTCCCTCTTTCCCCTCCCCTCGGGTAAAGCTCTGAAAAACTTAAGGAGCTCTATAGCCAAGACGAGTCCTTGAGCAGAGAACTGATGACCAAGACAGAGTGGAGGCTGTGGGTCTGGAAAGAGAGGAGGGGAGTGTGGGGCAGGGGACTGAGTGGGCTGTGGTTTTGATAGTTTCTCACTTGAGCATTCTCTGAAACATTCCCATCTATCTTGTCCAGGTTAACAAGCAGAGGGATCTGTTCAGCCCATGGGCAGCAGGGTGCCATTTTTGGGCAGGAGGCCCTGGTCATGGGACACAGTGGTGTTGGCTGGGCTGTTCCAGGAGGAGTTGCCGAGCTGGTGCCATCAGCAGGTCTCTGGCTTCCGTGCTCGTCTATCCTGCTGGATGTAGCTTCTTCCAGGCTGTTGCGGTGGGTTTAGCCCTCAGCCTAAACCTGTCCTCAGGAAGCCAGGCCCCTGCTGCTCCTTCTGTGTTCACCAAGTCTGCGAAGACGTGACTATCATCCTTCTTATCATCTTTCTTTTCCTCTTACCCTAGATAAACCAATCATGAAAGTGGGTCAAATGATAAAGGAAGCCTGCCTTTTTAGGACAATTATCCTGGCTGTTTTGTACTTCCACCCTCCCTCGATCCCCTGGGGATAGATCTGACCTGTGTCCCAGGATGTCATCAGGCAGATTTGCATCAAGAACAGAAAGCTCAAGGTCAAAACTCAAAGCTACTCCAGATAATTTCTCCCCCTCCATCCTGTTAACACCCCCTCCTTGTTTGAGTGTGATTCTATTCTCTTCTTGTCCTTGTCACTCTCAACCGCACAAGTCCTGGCACTCCCACTCAGGACAGTCAGTCCCCAGTCCTTTACTAAATCCCAATTTTTACCATTTCTGTGTTTTCTGTCTACTCATTTGCTTAATCCATTGACCACTTGGTGTTCATAGAGGTTAAATCAATAGTGATATTATCAACCACCCCCTGCTAACGACTTACTCCCATATCCCAGATGCTCACATAATCCAAGTGGTTGTGTTCAAAAGTAAATAATTCAGAAAACATATTCACCCACCACAAATTCCTGATCTCTAATATTTTTATTCAAACACTCATGCAGTAAATACCTGTCCCTCAAGATCAGAAGTAATGCCAGATCACCATTCCTGACCTTAATTTTCTCCTCCACCTATCTAATCCTGGATTCCATGAACAATGATCACAATAACTTCCTTGGAAAAATAAAAAATCCTTACCACTCATTTATTTTGTAAACCTCCAAACCCAGAAGATCCCGATTATCTGCCATGCTGCAGCTACTGCGGGTCTTATAACAAGCCGAAGAAAAAACACGAAACATGATCTTTTGGTACCACTGTAAACACAAAACCATCTGCATCAACTGGGAAGCATCCATAATGCCTGGAAATTTTGTTCTCCTTTTTTTGTGTTGGCTCAATAACAAAAAGACAAATCAATTTATAAAATGGGCAAGGGACCACAATAGACTTTTTCCAATGAAGATATACAAGTGGCCAATAGGTCTATGAAAAGGTGTTTGGCATCGCTAATCATCAGGGAATACGAATCAAAACCACAATGAGCTATCACTTCACACCTGTTAAGATGGCGATTATCAGAAAAACTAAAAATGACGAATATTGGTGAAGATGTAAATAAAAGGAACCCTTATGGGAATGTAAACTAGTACAGCCATTATGAAAAACAGTATGGAGGTTCCTCCATAAAAGAAAACTAGCATATGATCCAGCAATCCCACTTCTGGTATATACACACAGGAATTGAAATCAGGGTCTCAAAAAGATACCTGTACTCTAATGTTCCTTGCAGCTAATTCACAATAGCGAAGATATGGAAGTAACCTAAACGTCACTGATGATGAATGGATAAAGAAATGGAATATTCTTCAACCTTGAAAAAAGAAGGAATTCCTGCCATTTTTGACAACATGAGGGACCTAGAAGATATTATGCTAAGTGAAATAAGGCAGACAGAGAAAGACAAATACTTATATGTGGAATCTAAAATTGTGAAATTCATACAAGCAGAGGTTAGAATGGTGGTTGGCAGGGGCTGGGGAGATGGAGAAATGGGGAGCTGATTGTCAAAGGATACAAAGTTTCAGTTATCAAGATAAATAAGTTCTGGAGATGTAGGATACGGCGTAGTGCCTTCAGCTAACAAAACTCTATTGCATACGTCACATTTGCTACTAGAGTAGATACTAAGAGTTCTTACCACAGAATGATAGTAATAAAGGAGGTGAGAGAAAACTTTGGAAGGTGATGGAAATGTTTGTGGCCTTGATGGTGGTGACAGTCTCAAGGGTGTATACTTATGTCCAAATTCATCAAGCTGTATATAGAAAAGTATGACACCATCGTTGAGTCTTCTGCACCTTGAAATATGCCATGTCCTCATCACAAGACAAAAACATTTGTAACTATGTATGGGGACGGATGTTAACTGGACTCATTGTGGTGATCATTTCAATATATACTCAAACATTGAATCATTACGTTGTACCCCTGAAACTGATATAATATTGTATGTCAACTTTACCTCAATAAAAAAAACACAACAAACAAAACCATTTGAATATTGTAAATGAGTTCAGTGAATCCCTGAAAGTGCCCCATTCCCATATGAGAGTTACAGGAAGCAGAGAGGATGAAGTAAATGGAAGAAAGATGTACAAAACACTATTCAAATTAAAATAATTTAAGTTGCTATCAGCTCCTTGTGGCAAAGTTCTGTGAGCACTGATCTTCTTTCACATTTTTCCTGGAAAAGCATACTTTCAGATCCAACCCATAACAGTTTCATCATTTCCTCTAATAAGACAATTTCAACTTAACAAATAAAACCAAAAGCATCCCTTATGTATGAATAAAGTTAATGAACTTTACAGAGAAAAGAGCATATTTGCACAATCTCAATAAAGGAAACAGAAGAACTGAATGATGATCAAGTCTCATTCAAGCTTATCTTTGAAAGCCAGTAAGACCAGCTTATCTTTTCAAGGATGTGTGTAGAGCTGGGAGGCTTGGAAGATAGAAATAGTGGCCTCCTTTGGAGCAAAGGGTAGCCTTGCTTACTGCCCAGTATAATAAAAATAACACCCCCCCCAGGGCAAAGGTTAGCAGACATCCTGCCCGTTATCAAAGATTTGAATTCCTTAGGCTCTGAGATCTTGCAACCCTCTGCATGTCACCTGGCCCACTGTGTATCAGCCTGTAGGAAGTGGGATTTAGTGAACCAGTGCCAATGCTGATACTCTGGCCACTGCTATTGCTGTGTCATTAAGTCCTTTGTCTCTGACCCATGGGTCTCCTGTCTTTTGCCAGCATCTGTAAAACCATTGTAGGCTGACTTATTAGCTTGCAGGAAAGGTAAAATATCAGACCTTTCACAGTTCCCGACAAGCCCTTTAAGTAACTAGTAGTCTTAGGAACAGAGAGCTATCCAGAACACTATGCATGGATGGTCTTCATAGAAGACTTCATGCAACCAAAACTTTAATAAGTCTCTCTGATCTCTTTTATTTCTACCCCAATTAGAAGGAGAGGCACCAAGCTATTACAGACCTAGGGCTTGTGCAAGCCACCTGGAGACCTAGTAACCAGCAACTTCCCATGGGCAGCAAAGACAGATGGGCATACTTCCAAAATGGACCCATATGTCTCCCTATCATCCAAAAGACAGTACATTATCTTAATTTATGATGATTTGAGTCATTAAAATCTTGTGATGGGCCAAAGATACACTTCTACGAGGAGTCAGGCACATAGCAGTTGTAAGCAGATTAATACACTTGGTGAATATCAAACGCTCAACTAAATGTAGTGTTCTAATCAATTATAAGGTACAACAAATTTAATTAGGTCAATTAAATGATATTTGATGGTATCCTTGATTATCACTCTCTAATAATAAACAAGAATCTCACATAGATAACTATAATTGGTCTTACTTTAAAATATGGTAGTCAGGAGTATTTGAGGTAAACTGGAGATAAGGAAGGGGAGAAATAGATAAAAGTTAGCTTCTCTGAAGCCACTGTCAAGACACCTGGATCTACATGTAACCCAGGAGATCGAGGCAGACGGCTTTGTGCCTAGATCCCCCTGCACTGTGGTTCTCAGTGATGTCACGGTGCTGAAGCAGCTTCCTGAATCGTGTTTACATGTCCATGTGTACAATACCCTTGACCATGGTGATGAACCACCATTCGGTCATCTCTTACACCCCTCTAATTAACAATTAGATTTCAAAATCATTGTATCATTACATGATCATTTATTCCTCAAACCTTTGGGATGCCGAGCTAAAGGAAAATTAAATCTCAATGGTTTCTTTTTTTTGAAGGACCAAGATGTCCTTTCACACTTGGAATCCAGGTTTGAAGATAAATCCATCAAATCAATGGAAATAACTTAAGAAATGGACAGAGGGATACTTCATTCATATATACACAGTTTGCACTGTGGCAAAAACAGAGTTATATTTTTAAAAATTAGAATTTTTTGAAATTTTATAGATATTAATGACTTTGTTCTGCTTATACTCCCTTTGGTTTACCAAACCAAACTCACTCTTTAATGGGCGTTTCTAGCATTGAGTGCTAATAACAGCAGCTTTTTTAAATTCTTATTTTTCCCAGGTCAAAGACCAAGGGCAGAGGTCATCAAGAGGTCAAGTGTAACCTACCTACAGATGTGGCAGGTTTAACTAGGGATGTTCAAGCCAGACATTGTCAGCAGAACCACATCTCTTCACCCATAGGTGAGTTTTTACTAGTAATCACAGAGACTTAAGGATATCAAAGGAAATTCTTTATTAAGAACAAAAGATATAGATTCCTATGTTGAGTTCATTACTTTGAATTTTTGAACCAAATCACATATATCGATTGGACCATGATCAATTCTATGATCTTTAGAAGACGCAGCCTACAGCTGAAGAGAAATAGATACAACACCAATATCTTACCCTCTCTGAAACCCAACTGAGAGCTCTTGGAGTCAGAAGTTTTCAAGACAAGAAAAAGTCATCGTTCATCTGAACAGAGAAAGTAGAGGCTATTCAAAGATTCAACTCACATTGTTAACATGACTTGTTAGAATGTGATGGAGCAAGCATAATACCTTCTAAGTTTCATTATTTTTCTCCAGAATACTGACATGGATGACCTTGAAGTCCAGCTTCCGCATAAATGTCGTTATTCAGTGATAAAATTAATTTCCCTATAAAATAATTCCCGTAAAAGTGTTAAAAATATATCATAGTCTCTGACTAAAAGGAAACAAAGCATATTGAGCAGTTGAAAGCAGTGTAATAAATTCCATACAAGGATCTTATAGCTGCATTATGTATAATAGTGAAACTGGATGTAATCCCTTTGCTATCAAAGAAGATATAAACAGATCATGGTATACCTATTCTTTGGAATACCTCTAAAACTTCTAAAAAGGTAAGTTAGAGTGATGTGCACTGATAAGGAGAGAGGTCTATGATATATGGTTTAGGAAACAGCAAATTGCAAACGATGTAGTTATGTAATTTATGTTTAAAAAAAATTTTGTGTATTTATAAATTCATAAGAAATTTCCAGAAGAATAAGTCACAACCTCTTAACAATAGTTTCTTCTGAGTAGGAGAGTGAGTTTGCAGGGAAGGGGATGAAAGGGGAATGTTTCACTTTACTCTACATAGATCAGTGCAATTTGACTTTTTTACAGTGTGTATTTGTTTCATAATTAGAAAAATGAGTGATGTGACCATTTGGTGCATGGCAACAGTATTATGTTCACCAGTCTCTGTACTCTATGTTACTGCACAGCCTGGACTGTAGGAGAATGCCCAGAGGAGCAATGAAGACAAAGAAGACATGACACCTGCAAAAAGTCAGTGGAGTATTTCTACATAACAAACCTTCCAGGTGAGTGACGGTCAGTATCTTCCACTGCTCCAGCTCTCGCCATGAACCTAGTACCTGCCCAGAGTAAGCCGGAGGACCACGCCCCGCTAGTCCAATCCCTGCCCGGAGACTGTTTGTGCAGGGTGACTGCCATCAAGCAGACAATGGACTCAGGATGGGGCGTGTGCCTTTGGGGAGACTGGCAGAGAGGCATAAAGTGGAACACCACCTAAGTGCACTCACCTGAGAAGCGGAGCTCCAGGTGGAGACACAAAATATACTGAGAAATTGTGTGACGTGAAGGAAGCTACTCCATCTCTCTGAGCTTCAGTGTCCCCCCCTGTAAAATGGGGATCACAGGACTACTTCACAGAGCTGTTGGGGAAGTTACATAAAAGTTCCTGTGACAGCAAGTGTCCACATTATTAACAAAGTCATATCCGACTTCAAAATAATCGATGAAAAGAATAATGGCAATGAGACCAAAGACGGGATGCTCAACTTCATAAGCAGCCCCAGCAGCATGAGAATGAGACAGGGTACTAGTAAGCAGGGTTCTTCACAGCTCCACTGGAGATGATGAACACGGGCTACACCAGGATAAGTCACTGTTGTACAGTGACTCGTGTAGTGAAGATGGGTCTCTAAAGACACTGTGAAATCCAGTTACACACAGTGGCTCCTAGGAAACAACTACAAAGCAATCAACTCAGCAGATAGGAATGGGAAGGGGGTGAGCATAGGAGGGTCAGAGCCACAAAATCTGACGGAAGACATTGAACCACGAGCGCTCAGCTCTGTCAACAGCTGCTGTGGTTGCACCAGGAGATCAAATGTCTGAGACAGCCATTGTGGGGACTGCTGGGAGCACAGTGGTCACTGAAGCCACACCCCAACAGCAGTTGCATCGGAGCACACAGATCCCGAGACTTTCCTCTCCATTAATCGTTGTTTTAAGATGATGAATATCCTCATGTTACAATGTCTCCTTCCAACCCTTGTGGATGAGTGTCATCAGAACCCCCTGAAGAGGTCACAGGCCAGAGTAGGATGGAACACTGGGGGCTGGGGGAGCGGCGCTGCACCTGACCACACGGACTATCACCCGGGTCTATTGAACACGAGAGAAGAACTCGAGGATGTGGTCTAAGGAGAATTCCCCGTCTTGCCACATTCAGAGACACTGCAGAGTTTCTCGTCCGTTCTTTACAAAAATGTTAAAGAATTCGAGTCATTAATTCATAAAGAGGTAAATTCTTCACATAGTGACAGGGTCCAGTTTCCATGACCAGCTTTTTCAGTTGTTTTGATGATATCCCACATTCAGGAATCGGAAATGTAAGCTATTGGGATGTGTAATATAAACAAGGACTTTTTTTCATGTAGATCAACACCCAGGTTTTTAGGGAGGACATGAATCATGAAAGCTGCTAACCATTCCTCCACAGGTTTCAATAAGACTTTTAAGTTAATTTACCAATCTCAGGAAAAGATAACTTGGCAATGCAAATTTTTTGTTTCTGCATTCAAGCGTATAGTACAGCCAAGAGAATGAGGAGAAAAAAATTAACAAGAAGGTCTTGCTTGCATTTCATCTTTTGCAAATAATCAGGATATTTTATGCTCTGTTCCTTTCACTACTCTAATCAATTTTTAAAGAATACGGTACATTTGACTATCCCTGGGCATGTTTATCCTGGAAACTTGCCAGAATCCAAAGCAGAGATGTTAAAGCTGACGGGTTTCAAATGCTGCCCAGGTGCTGTCTACCATGAACATGCCTCTCCCAAAGCTGGACCACCGGTCTCTTCCTGAAGGATCAGAGTCATCACTCATGTCCCTGAGAGACTGGCCACTCAGGCCTGAACTGAGATTAGGTGATCAATCTAAAGGGCAAAATGCTTAAGCTATTCTCATCTTAAGGATGCTGTTTTGGAGGCCTCTGCACTGGAATGGGTTAGTGAAAACGGCTTACTAGATACTTGCCTGGGAATTGTGTTGTTCCCCTCTGCTCTTAGCAGATCCTGGGGAAACCAATGATTAACCCCGAGGATGCCTCAACTTCCACACCTGTGAAAAAGGCAAGCAACAGCCAATGCTACCACCCTGCAAACTCTTAAGTTGTGCTTGCAAAAGGGGCCACAAGGGCGAATGTCTCCCAAAAGCTGATGAAATGATGGCACTTTGGCTGGAGATGGCAGAGGGCAGCAGGCAAACTGGAAAGTTTCTGGGATGTCAAACCAGTTCCCATAAGCACTTTAGAGAAACACCTGGCCTTGGACTAGGTAGGAGGCTGTGGAAAGACCCACAGGCATGCAGGTGGGAGGAGGAATCAAGCAACGGAGGGAGGTGGTGGGGAAGAGGCGCCAGTCCAGCTTCAATTTTGGACAAAAGCAGTTGCATGTGGCAGGCCCGCGGCTGCCACTGCAGCCGCCACACCCTCCTAACTCCCTGGTCCCTCTCATTCCCTCCGGGACTCAGTCCAGTTGGAGCGGGTGCAGGGCCAGAGTCCTGATTCAATGGGGGTTTGGCCCTCGGCCAAGCTCACATTGCCCTGTTCCTCCCCCCAGAGCTAGGCACGGCCTCGTGCCCAGAGCCTCCTGGGAGTTCTAGTCCTGCAGCCCTACGGGTTGCCAGCTGGGAGCGGTTAAGAGAGAAAAGCTCCCAGCATGCACAGCTCGTGGCCCCAACTCGTGCCTTGTCTCTCGGGCCCTGGGCTCCACGCCTCTGATTCTCCATCCAACCCTCTTCTCTATACCACGCCCATTCTCCATGCCCTGCCCACCTCCCAGAGTATGCGCAGTGTAGTTGGGCTGCATCCCTTGAGGCCGGGACTCAGGTAGGGGTGGGGCTCACCAGCCTGGCTGTTGCTGAGGTTGCTTGCAGCCCTGGTGGAAGCTCCCTGGCCAGTATTTGAAATGTGAATTCAATATCTAAAATGGAACTACCAGGTGCCTGGGATCCTGGAATTTGCCTTTTCAAGGCCACTGTCCTACCATCCCCCCATCCCTCCAGGCTGCCATGATCCTCGCTCTGGACCCGTGGTCAGGGTCGCTGCAGAGATCCTCCCTTTGGACCCAATCTGCCTGAAGGGCCCATACCTTGGTCAGGAGTCTTAGAAGGACTGCCCTGAGCCATGTCATAAAAAGGAGAAAACATCACATTGGACAGCCCCAATTCCTGCATTATACAGACAGGAAACTCAGGCGCACTGGTAAGTGACCCCTAAGCCACTTCAGGGGACCACACACATGTCCCTTTTCCCACGCTGCACACAGGCTGGTTCACTGGACTTCCTTATCCCAGTGTGGACCTCTTGGCCTCGTTAACATAGGCAACAACACCGAAACGTCCCTTTGGTCCTTCCCACAATGTTAGGCAAGTTTGTGCAGGAAGGTAATATGCAATTTCTGCTCTACTATAGGGCTGGCTCCTTGGGAACTAGTTTTAATATCCTTGTTTGAATATACCCTCAGAATCACAAAATAATTTGTTGCTGTGGGGGGTTATGGTGATAATTCTCTGAAGTCGTTTTTCCATTTAGCTTTTCTGATTGACTCCAAATACTACAGCACCACACACTTCTTAGACTGGTGGATGCACAGCTCCACTTCTTTGCAGGGAGGATGCACAACAGCAGAATATCTGTGGCCTGACTTTCTGGAGCATCGGTATTACTACAAGATTTGGAAGAAGAAATGTTAGGTCATTTCCAAGGTAAGGAATTAAAAACTTAACACTAAGATGAGGTGGGAAAGTCATATGCCATTAATAATTGTCAGTAATCTGTGCCTGAAATGTCAGACTTTCTCTGAGAAAGAACTCTGAGACCCTATTTCCCATTGTTTTAAATAGGAAAAATTAGAAGGCATAGCAAAGCTATCGAAAAACTCTACCAATTTCCTAAGTCACAGTATGGCACCTAGACATAAGTTACGAACATCATGAGCTCCTCATTTTGTTCCTCATCCAACCCAGTCTCACAGGTCTTCAGTGCATGCTGTGAACACGGCACTGTGCTAGGTGTCGAGGCCTTGGTGAGCATCGTGGTGGGGGTGGACCTTGCTGGAGAAAGATGGCATCATAAAAACTCAAATCCATGCCACTTACAAAACTGAGGCAAAAATGGAAAGACCCAGGAGCCACGCAGGGATGAGGGCATTAATAGATACTTGGGAGTATTAAAATCCATCTAATGGTGTCATGAGTGAATGTGTTCCACTTTAAAACAAAACACTGCTGTTATTCTAAGATATTGACTTAGTATCTTTGTGCAAATATGCAGGATTTAAAATGTTTATTGATGTATAACATGCGTACAGAAATATATGCAGAAGTCATCCACGTAAATCTCAAAGAATTATTACAAAGCGAACACACTTGTGTGACCAAGAACTAACACCAGCTTTACTCAGGCCCCGACAATCCCTTTCTCCCTATTTCCTCCCCAAAGGTAACTGATATCTTACCAGTGAACACTGTATATCGAGTTTGTCTTCTTATACAAGTGTTTTATTACAGAACAATTTAAACAATATACAAAATAAGCAAAATAGCATAGTAGCCCCATCACCCAGCTTCAACAACTACTAATCATCTGCTATTTTTGTTTCATCCACACTCCATCCCATTCTCACCTCACTTTATTATTCTTTTAAGCCTTTGTGCGTGTGTGGTGAGTAAGATGTATGCACACTGAAAGGCACAAATCTCAACCGTACAGTTTTGGCAAATAAACATGCCCATATAACTTTCATCCCTTTAAGAATAGGATAGTTCCATCACCCCCAGAAAACTCCTTCCTGTTCCTTCCCAGACAATTTTTTCCTTCCCCCGATGCAACCCCTGTTCTGGTTTTTTCAGCATAGGTTCATCTTGGCTGAAATCATCCCATGTGTGTTGGTTTCTGTCCAGCTTGCCTCCCTCAGCACGAGGTTGATGAGTCTCTCTCAGCATATGTGTGTCAGCGTTTTCTCCTTGGCACGGCTGAGGACGTTCTGCTCTGTGGATGCCCCAAAGTGCGCTCATCTTGCTCCTGGGGACGTGCAGGTCATCTCCTGTGAACAGTCTTGTACAAACGTTTTTTGGTATGGTGTTTAATTCCTTTATTAGCATTTAAGTGACACACCTTTGGATTTTTACTGGTTGGTCCAGATTACAATATGCATCTTTAACATATCACAGCCTACCTAGACTTAATAGTTCACCAGTTTAATCAATGTAAAATATGGAAGACTTGCTACAGAACGGTTCCATCTACCTCTGTCTGTCCTTTGTGCTATTGTTGTCATAAATTTTACATCTACCCATGTTATAAATCCCACAATACAGTGTTATAAATTTGCTTTAAATAGTCATAGGTATTTTAAAGAAATAAGAGAAATAAGTTAAATGTTTGGAAGGAAATGCTTTGAGACTCTGCAATTGTACTGTTTCTTCTTTAAGTTTCCTCCACAGTTTTTGCATTCATCAGTCAATCTTTCCAACAGTAATTATTACTGTAGCGTTCTAGTGGCGATTTTCAATTTCATGCTATCTAGCGCATTTATTATTTGGAACTCTGTGAGGAAGATTCCCCACCCTCCCTCTCCTTTCCTTCTTCCTTTCTTTCTCTCTTTCTCTCATTCTTTTTTTTCCCTTTTTTCTTTCTTCCTTCCCTTCCTTTCTTATTTAATCTTTTTTATATCAGTATAGCCTCGTGGATATTTATTTTAGTCTCTGGGTAATAATCCAATGCTACCATTATTTATTTTGTTGCTCACAGTTTTCCAGCTTGAGTCATTGGGAAGTCTTTTAGACTGATTCATTTTGACACGTCCCATCATTTTCTGTGTGTGTGCGTGTGTGTGTGTGTGTGTGTTTTAAAGCACTTTCCTACTTTCTGGCACTACAAGATGATCCAGGCTCATTTTGTATTTTCTATCTCCAGCCCTAGAATTAGCCATTTCTCCAAGAAAACCTGGTTCTTTTTATTGGAGAATGATATTTAGAAAACAAGATCTGGGAGCTAGATGTGCTCATTAATATTAGAGTGTCACTGCTTCTAGTCCCTCTCAGCAGAGCTTGGAAATGTATGTATGAATATAAACTCAAGTATACGCATCTGTCTATCGATCTATCAATCTATCTATCTTTTTTGATAGATATATTAAAAGAGACATGGATTCATACTGATACTTCCAACTCCAAGCCAGCACCACTGGGTTTATTCTAGCATTCTCCTTTTGTTTATTTGTAACTTCTTTCACCAACAGTGAGAAACCTAACTCCAGTTAGCTACAATATGTTTACTGTGTCAACTAGTTTCAGAATTGCTAATCCATACCCTTATGAAAAACAAATTGACCACCTAGAGTACAGTGTTTATGTCCAGTACTTTAGTTTTACAGTATCCCGTCAAAACACTGTCTTCCAAAGTAACTTAGGTCAGGACCTTTCATCCCCACTCCTTCTGTATGGTTATGTCACATGCTTGTAATACAGTGAGATTCATTTGTCACTGCATTCCATCTGGGTTCCCCAGCATCCTGATTGATTTTTAAAATTTGCAGAGTAAAATTCACTCTTTGCTGTGTACAGTTCTATGGGTTTTGACTTTATGGTCATGCATACATGTCCACAGTACCATACAGAGCTGTGTTTTTCACTCCCAAAGTTCTCTCATGCTATCCCTTTGTATTCAACCCCTTCCCCTACTCCATCCCTTGGCAACCACTGATCATTTTCCATCCCTGTAATTCTGCCTTTTCTAGAAAGTCATATAAATGGAATCATATTCTATACAGCCTTTTGAATCTGGCTTCCTTCACTTAGAGAAATGCAGCCAAGATTCATCCATGTTGTTGTGTGAATCAAGAGTTTATCCTGGGACCGACCCATGGCTTAGCGGTTGAGTGCGTGTGCTCCCCTACTGGCGGCCCAGGTTCAGATCCATGGTGCGCACTGACACATCGCTTCTCAGGCCATGCTGAGGTCGTGTTCCACATACATCAACTAGAAGGGTGTGCAAATATGACATACAACTATCTACTGGGGCTTTGGGGGGAAAAAGGAGGAGGATTGGCACTGGATGTTAGCTCAGGGCTTATCTTCCTCACACACAAAAAAAAGAGTTTATCCTTTTTATTGCCAAGTACTATTCTAATGTACCAATGCAACACAGTTTCTTTCTCCATTCACCTGATGAAGGACATTTAGTTTATTTCCAGCTTTTGGCAAGTATGAATAAAATGGCTATAAAGATTCCCACAAAGATTTTTGTTTAAACATTAGTTTTCAATTTTCTTCAGTAAATACCTAGGAGTGGGATATCTGAGTCATATAATAAGTGTATGTTTAGCTTTATAAGAACCTGCTCAACTGTTTTCTGAATGCAACTATCATGTTGCATTCCCAGTTCTAATTGCTCCTAGTCCTCACCAGCACGTCGTATTTGCAATTTTATTTTTTATTTCAGCCATTTAATAGGCGTGCAGTATCTTATTATGGCTTCTACTTCCTTTTTGAAAGTGAGTTCTGCTAAATGTAGAATTTTGTGTTGACTTTTGGGTTTTCTTTCTGCACTTGAATGATGTCATTTTGTTGTTGAGTTGTCTCTTTTGTTTTTGATAGTACATCATCCATCATTCACAGTATTTCTCCCTGTATGTAATGTCTTCCACTGTATGTGTGTATTTCCCTGATGCTTTTAAGAATTTCTTTTTATCTTTGGATTTTAGTAGCTTGACTATCGTGTACCTAAGTATGCTTTTCTTTTATATTTTATTTTGTGGGTTTGCTGAATTTCTGGGATCTAAAATTTTAGATTTTCCAACAAACTTTGGAAGTTTTATGCTATTACTTATTGATTTGCCTTTTTGCCTCATTTAATTTTTCTGTCTCTCCCCTCTCTGCTTGGGACTCAATCATCTCACAGGTCATAAGGCTCTCTTCATTTTTCTTCAAAATTTTTACATTCTGTTCTTCAGACTGGATAATTTCTATTGCTGTATCTTCATGTTTTTTCTACTATTTCTAATCTACCGGTAAACTCAAAAGTATTTTTTTTATTTCATCTTCCTATTTGGTTCTTTTGTGTAATTTCCACTTCTCTGCTGAGTTCCCACATCTGTTCATTCACTATGGGAATATTTTTCTTTACCACCATGATCACCTTTATAATAACTGCTTTCGTATTCTTGACTGCTAATTAGAACACATTGGGGAGAGTTTCTACTGCCTGCTTTTGGTCACATATGGATTACATTTTCCTATTTTGTCAAATCTCGTGCTTCTTTTAAATTGTGTACTGGAAATCATGAAAGATAGGTATAGAGGCTCCGGATTCTATTGTATTCCTTGGAAGAGTTTTGTTATTTTTCTAGCAGGGAATCAACTTGGCTAGACTGAAATTCCAATCCTATCTCATTTACAGTGGGCATAACTGAAATCCTAGTTTAGTTCTTTCATCTTCCAACTGCTATTTTTACACTAGGCCTTCTGGGGCCTACCCTGCATGTGTGTTGTTCAAAGATCTGCCAATTTGGAGTGTGTGGGGGAGAGACTTACATATATATTTTGCGATTTTCCTCTTTGTGGCTCCCTCCCTTCCAGAATTTCTCCCCTAACTTTCCAGCTACTCTGCCAGCCCAAAAATACATCCTCTAACATGACAAGTAAGACTGTAGTTTTTCCCCTGTCTAGGCCATGTGCAGATTTTGGAATGCTTTGAGGCAAAAGACTCAAGCTTGCAAATATCTCCTGGTGCAATTCCCATCATTTAAAGGAAGATTCCCTCTCAGTTCTGCTTGCTTTTGGAAGTGATTTATACATACACACAAGTACACATTTATTTTATGTGTATTACATATAGCCACACGAGTCTGTATAAATATATATAATATTTTGTGCAGATTTTATCATTGTTATCTGTGAGAGTGTTAGTTCAACAGGCTACTCCACCATTACTAGAAGCCAGACCTCGGTTTTGTTTCTTTCTTGGATTTTATATAAATGGAATTATAAAATATATAGTCTTTTGAATATAATTTCTTTTATGCAGCCTTATGGTTGTGATATTCATCCATGCTATCGCATGTAGCTAGTGTTTGTTCATTTGTTGATAATAATTAATTTTTTAATGGTCATAAAATATGCATAACATAAAATTTTAACCATTTTTAAGTGTACAGTTCAGTGTCATTCAATACATTCACATAGTTGTGTAGCCATAACCTCCAACCTTCCACAGAACTGTTTTCACCTTGCACTGAAACTTTGTGCCCATTAAGCAACAACTCCCTGTTATCCCTCCCTCTTGCCCCTGGGAACCACCATTCTCCTTTCTATTCCTATAAATTTGACTACTCTAAGTACCTTATATGAGTGGAATCATACAGTATTTTTCCTTTTGTGACTGGCTTTATTTCACTTAGCATAAAGTCCTCAAGGTTCATCCATGTCATAGCATGTGTCAGAATTCCTTCCTTTTTAAGGGTGAAGAGTATTCCACTATGTGTATACACCACATTTTTTTGTCAGTTCGTCCATTGATGGACACCTGGCTTGATTCCAGCTTCCGGCTATTTTGAATAATGCTGTTAAGAACACGGGTGTACATATATGTCTTTATACCTCTGCGTTCAGTTCTTTTGCGTGTATACCCATAAATGGTGTTCTCAGATTCACTTTTTCACATGTAGGAGGGTTCCCCACACCTCCAACAAGCAATTCTTGGAATGCCAGCTGGTCGCCAGATAATTCAACTCAATTTGATGCTGACAACCCAGAGATACATCAGATTCCACAGGTTGATGGCTCCGTCCTATAAGTCTGCACACCCACCCAACCTCGCCTCAACTTCAGATGCCAGTTACAAGCCCAGGCTGTTACCTATACTTCTGACTTACTGGCTAAAAACCAGAGGTTCCCACAACCTTCTCCTTGGGTTTGATTAATTTGGTAGAGTGGCTCACAAAACTCAGAGAAACATTTACTAGGTCACCAGTTTATTATAAGAGGATATAATTCAAGAACAGCCTGTTGGAAGTGGTGCATAGGGAAAGGTATGGAGACGGTACACAGAGCTTTCATGCCATCTCCAGGTACACCAGTCTCCAAGCAGTCCTTGTCATTGCCAACCTGGAAGCTCTCTGAACCGCCTTCTCTTGGGACTTTTATGGAGGCTCTCTCACATAGGCATGATCAATTATTAACTCAATTTCCAGCTCCTCTCCTCTCTCTGGAGGATAAGGGGTAGGGCTAAAAATTCCAAGCTTCTAATCAGGGCTTGGTCTTTCTGGTGACCAGCCCCCATTCAGGAGGCATCCAGGAGCCCACCCAGAGTAGCCTCAATAGAACAAAAGATTCTCCTAGTGTTCTTATCACTGGGGAAATTACAAAGGTTTCAGGAGCTCTGTGCCAAGAACTGGACACAGAGGCTGATAAATATGATTTTTATTATTTCAGAACCCATAAGTGGAATTTCTAGATCATATAGTAATTCTATTTTTAATTTTTGAAGGAACTGCCACACAGTTTTCCACAGTTTTATATTCTCACACTCAGAGCACAAGGGTTCCAATTTCTCAACATCCTTGCCAACACTTGTTATGTTCTGATTTTGTGATAGTAACTATCCTAATGGGTGTGAAAAGGTATCTCATTGTGGTTTTATTTCACATTTTCCTGATACTTAGTGATGTTGAGCATCTTTTCATGTGTTTCCTGTTCATTTTATATCTTCTTTGGAGAAATGTCTATTCAAGTATTTTGTGCATTTTTAAATTGAGTTGTTTTTTTATTGTTGAGTTGTAGATGTTCTTTATTTATTCTAGATATTAATCCCTTATCAGATTTGTGATTTGCAAATATTTTCAATCTTTCTATGGTTTGCCTTTTTACTCTGTTGATAGTATCTTGTGATACAGAAATCTTTTTCATTTTGATGAAGTAAAATTTGTTATTTTTTTTGTTACTTATGTCTTTGGTGTCATAAAGAAATCATTGTTACAATGGCATTTGGACCCAATGACACACAGCTTTTACCATGTGTTTTCTTCTAAGGATTTTATAGCTTCAACTCTAACATTTATATCTTTGATCCATTTTGAGTTAATTTTTGTATATGGTGTAAAGTAAGGGTCCAACCTCATTCTTTTGCATGTGGGTATCCAGTTTTCCCAACAACATTTGTTGAAAAACTGATCTTTTCTCCTTTGAATGATCTTTGTACCTTTGTCAAAATCATTGGACCATATACGCAAAGTTTTATTTCTGGGGTCTCTGTGCTATTTCATTAGCATAGTGTGTGTATTTACGCCAATACCACACTGTTTTGATTACTTTATAGTAAGTTTTGAAATCAGGAAGTGTGAGTTCTCTAACTTTGTTCTTCTTTTTCTAGATTGTTTTGGTTATTCAGGGTCCCTTGAGAGTCCATATGAATTTTAGGATAGATTTTTCTAATTTTGCAAAACCATCACTGGAATTTTTACCTCTTTGAGTAAGTTGATTCTTAAGTATTTTACTCTTTTTGATGCTATTGTAAATAAAAATGTAAAGTTTTTAAATTTCTTTTTCAGATTACTTATTATTAATGTATAGAAGAACAACTAGTTTTTGCATGTTGATTTTGTGTCCCACTACTCTGCAGAATTTTCTAGTTCTAACAAATTTTTGGTGGGAATTTTTAGGGGTTTCAGCATATAAGATACTATTTGTAAACAAATATAATATTACTTCTTCCTTTCCAATTTGGATGCTATTTCTTTCTTTTTCTTGCCTACTTACCTTGGCTAGAACTTCTAATACCATGTTGAATAGAAGTGGTGAAAATGGGCCTTCTTGCCTTGTTCCTGATCTTAGAGAAAAAGCTTTCATTCCTTCACCCTTGAATATGATGTTCTCTGTGGATTTCTATATATGGCTTTTATTATGTTGAAGTAGTTTCCTTTTACTCTGAGGGGTTTTTTAGTGGTTTTAGCATGAAAGCATTTTTAGTTTTGCCAAACGCCTTTTCTGCATCCATTGAGATGATCATGTGTTTTTTTCCTTCATTCTGCTAATGTGGTTTATTACATTGATTCATTTTCATATATTGAAACATCCTTTATTCCAGGAGTAAATCCCACTGAAAAATGCTGTATAATCCTTTTAATATGTTGATTAATTTAGTTTATTACTGTTTTATGGAGGATTTTTATATCAATATTCATCAAAGATATTGACCTATAGTTTTCTTTTCTCTTAGTGTCTTTGGCTTTGATATCAGGGTAGTGTTAATCCCATAGGATGACTTTAGGGGTATTCTCTCCTCTTCAACTTTTTGAAAGAGTTTGAAAAGAATTGGTGTTAGTTAATTAAAAAAAAAAATCTTTGGCCCAGGAATAAATTCAGCATAAAATAAATACAAATAAATATTTTTTAAAAATATGAAAAAGTTTTCTTACTAAAAGAAATTAAAAATTAAGCAAGTACATCACTTATCACTTTCTTTCTTTTTTTTTTTTGATTTATTTATTTATTTATTTATTTTTCCCCCAAAACCCCAGTAGATAGTTGTATGTCGTAGTTGCACATCCTTCTAGTTGCTGCATGTGGGACGCGGCCCCAGCGTGGCCACAGAAGCGGTGCGTCGGTGCACGCCCGGGATCCGAACCCGGGCCACCAGCATCGGAGCGCGCGCACTTAACCGCTAAGCCACCGGGCCAGCCCTCACTTTATTTCTAAAAAGTTTTTTAACCTACTAGTAAGCATGAACAAATTGTTAGAATTAAAATGACTGAAGTGTTAATTTTCTTCATTGCAAATTTTCTGACAGAAGTATATGATGCCGTCATGTATCACATCTTTTATGAAAAAATGATCATTTTTTTGTAGTATTTGAAAATATTATGAATTTTCCCAGTGGCCTCTGACAATACTCTGATATGCAAAGTTATCTTTTCAACATGTATGTCTCATCATCATCTTTACCAAATTAACAAACTCAGGTGCTAATTAATTAACTACTTTTCATATGATTCAGGTTCTCCACCACCAACTCCCCTAAGCATCAGGAAATTCTACAACTTCTGCAAGATTAACAATTTTACCTTATATTGTATTCATCTCATGTGGTTTAAAACATCCAAAAATCATTGATAAACTGACCCTGCCCAGACAAAAGCATTGTGAATTATAAAAGATGGTCTCTGTTAAGTGAGGAGGGATTTCAGGTTGAACTTAATATTATGAGTGGTCAATTTATTACAGTGTATTGTTCTGTTATGTATTTCACTTCTTTTCTAAAAAAAAGTGATAGTTGAGGGCACTTAGATAAAAATTTGAGAAAAGAAGGAACTGTTACACACTGTAAGCTTCAAATGTTTTCAAGCATAAGATAAAATAAGAACTAAAACTATGAAATGACAGACGAAATAGAGATAAGGGGATGAAATTGCAAAACTGAATCTATAATAATATCTCAATGGCTAATGTTGTGCTGCCAGAAAGGTGGTGAAGTCAAAGAATTCGTGAAGATGATAATAAACACACTACAAAGAAAAAAGATTGAAATTTTCATAGAGAGAATTTTTACAGTGATATGACAGAGAACAGGGAAGAGAAGTTGGAGTGAGAGACTATCTGCTTCTTAAATTATTTCCACTGTTGAGAACAAAAATCCAATTTGCTGAAATCTTTATTCCCCTCTATGACCCTATCTTTACCTGCAAAGTCTCAGCATTGAATCGATGTCACAGTCCAGCTTTTCCATCCCTAGGGAACAAAGCAATTTATCTCATCTGAAACCTCAATTGCTCAGGCTGTGAAACAAGGCCGGCCATCCATTCTCACAGAGGAGCCAACTGGAGGTAGGATTTTTGGTTCTGAATTCAGCTAAACATCTTCAAAGAATTGTATCTGGCCTTCCTTATCCAGGGCTATCAGTGAAGTGCTGGCTGGCTTTCAGAGAAGAACAATTCACAGTCAGCAGAGATATTTTCTGTTGAGCTCTCTAGAGAAGGCTGTGGGGCTTGTCAGTAAGAGTTAATTTATATGCGGGTTATAAATTTTTATTTTATTCAAAGATTTATAAAGAAATTTACATGGTAAGTATTATTATCAACATAAAACGTTGTCTATTCTCTGGTCATTTAAGCAAAATTTTCCTCTCAGGGTCCACCCATGGACAAAGCCCAGATTTAATCTCCAAGAGTCAGCCAGGCACTCTGTGGTCCATGGGAAGCCCTCAAGTTTGCAGCCTGTTTCCTTGTGTGCTGTGCTGGTGTTTAATCTTCCATCTCTTCCGGGTACAACTAGACAGATGCTTATCAAATCATCAAGGGACTTGACATTCGAAAAATGTACTTTTCATTATCTTTAGACTTCTGCACTTTTCAAAAAGACTCTCAGCATTTCCAGTAATTGTGCAGCAGTTTACCCAACACTAAGGTTCTCACTATTAAAAGTTAAAACAAATAAATGTTGAAAAGGAAAAAGTGATCTTTGCAATTTTGTACAGAATCTATATAATGGGTGCATCCTTATAAATGGAGGTGATGGTGCTCAGGGCAAGCTACCCCAGGAGGCACCACTCTGGTATGCAGATTATTTCGAGCTGAAGACAATAAGGACTCAGAGAACTCACGAAGAATATTTGAGTTTCCCTTCCCAAACTGCCTAAAGAATTTAAAACAAAAGATCTGTTTCAGGAAGGAGTTATTATCATGATGGCTGTAAAGATAATGTAGGATAGAGGTTACAACAGGAAAGGCACCAAGCCCCTTTTATCAAAAACTCTCTCTCTCCCTGACCACATTATCTATAGATGACCCTGAGAGGAGTTGTCAGGCAAACATTTGTATTTCTATCTCCATGTGAGTTGTCTTCTTGCCCTCTGAGGTCCCAGACCACTACCCATCCCCAACACCTTCCTCGTCTTTAGCTACAATACTTAAGCGGGCAGCTGAGACAGAGGGACGAGTTGCTCATTTCTGAGTTTCTCCCATGTATACATGTTATTAAACTTGGTTTTATTTTCTCCTGCTAACCTGTCTTGTTAATTATTTGGCCAGCCATAAGAACCTTAAGAAAAGGACAGAGGAAGATTCTCTCTCTCCCTCAACAGTTTTTGTGCCCAACGTGGGGCTACACTGGCTGGCAAGTTGCGTTCTCTGGCTGGAAGAACTGCCTTCTCCCTGGATTACTTCAGATGATGAGATACGGGAACGCCTGACGAAAGTCGGCAAAATATAAGACTTCTTACCACGTCAGCCTCCCAGAATCTCTACCTGTGGAGTCCGGTGGAAGGAAGTGGTGAGAATTTTTTTCTCTTTCTAAATTTAGATTGGCAGGAGAAAATATTTGGGAAACGAGTTTCTTGTGCTTTTAGTGACGCTGGTACATTTGGTAGAGTACTCTTGGTTTTGATCTTGATCCCTTTTCCTCCCAGAGATAGTCTCTGTTTTTCTCTTTTGTCTTTGTCTTTTGTATCGTGTGTCATAAGAAGGAAATATCATAGTGTAGGACGCAGGCATAGACCCTATAAGCCTAATGTCTGGGCCGGCCCCACAGACTGGTGAGTTTGTGGGTCTCACCAGACTGGCGTCTATTTAGACAAACTTTGCTGTGGGTTAATATGCACATGAAGTGAAGGCCATTGCCAAGGGCATCTTGGAAGCCAAAAAGGCCACAAATTTGGTGGGCACGGGTCGAGCGGTTAAGAGCCATTAGGGCGCTCGCCACTTTCAGGAAACTCCCGTGACAGGATAAGTTGGGTCATGGAACGGGGTAGATGACACAGGTCCCCCGTCAACTGCAAGAAAATGTCCATGCAATGACGAGGTACTCTGTAAAGCACACAGTCCCCAACCCCGTGACACCTCCCCTCCTAGGTATTATTCTGGCTCCAACAGACCTAAGGCGTGGCTAAAGCTGTCATTGTGCACATAAGAAAAAAACCGGATGAGGTTTTTCCTTCTGTCTTGTTCTGTGTCCTGAGACAACTTGGCTTTGTGCCAAGTGAGAATATCCTCCTTGGTCTCCACCATATGGAAGGTGCATTTACTGGGGTGCCCCTTGGTGGCCAGTCGAATAGACTGGGGTTCTGAACTGTCTCTTTGTCTGGCTGTGCCAAGCTCTCAGGGGAGTTTGTCATAAAGGGCCCAGTCCATAAGGGCTTTTGTCGTCTTAACCTTCGTTGCTTGTTAGTGCTGGAAAAATCCCATACCAGTATCACCTGCCCGATGTCACAGATTAGCGTAGCGGGTCTGTGACTGGAGGCGTCCCACACTATTGTGGGAGACCGGAGACACCGTTTTCACTACACCATCCTTACCGCCTGTGCAACGAAAGTCTTTACTTTCTCTGAATATCTTTGGGAGTGAATTCTGTGGATCATGGGGGCTACATCATCTGCGCCCTCACCAGGGACGCCTCTTGCGTCCACGGTAAAGATTTATTCTAAGCGTGGAAAGTTACCTCTGGGTCTTTCTTAAAAAGTCTTATTGGATCGAGTCACTATTGGAATAAATATACAAATGAAGATCCTACTCGTCAATGGCCAGATGACGGATTCTTTGAATTGGGAAAACTTCTAAATTGGGGGAAAAAAATATGTTTTGAGAGCTCTCACACAATTGTTTAATTGGTACCTAAAAAAGGGCCAGAAAAAGGAGGGGAAAAATTTAAATAGCCTTAAGAGCTTGACTCAGGTTGCAATTGAATTGAGAACATGTAAAAGTGTAAGTGTTGATAAGATTATAAAGGTTGGAATGTTTGAGCTAATTTTATATAAAGAGGTTACATCAACTTTGCCTGAGTATATTTTAAAATGTCTGACTGGGAATTCTTCCCTTGTCCAAAATCAGAAGACCCAGATCTATTAATAAAAATCTTAATGATAACTATGGTTAAAGGTATAAGAGGTGATGAAATTTACATGAAGTTTTGTACAAAAAACTGATGTTATTTCTATTACAGAACTGGTTAACAAAAATAGTAATTTAAATGATGGCTAATTTTATCTAATGTCTTATGAAGTCTTATAGACAATCTAAATAATTATTGGGAACAAGTAACTAAATAGTTGTGAAAAAGATGAATGTTGGGTGAACTTTAAACAATAATTATGTGTTATGGTGGTTACAGCTTCCAAACTCTTTTTGGTGACATAAAACTTTAGAGTTTTGCTAAATTTTGTGATAAAAATTCGCTGAGTATTATCATTTCCAAATAAGATAAGATATTAGACATTGATTGCTAAACTTACGTTTGTCTACCTTTGGCTTTTCATTACAGGAAAACTAAAAGGTGTTTTGGGACTATTGGTAAACGTGTGTTTTATTAAAAGATTGTACTATAAAGGAACATATTTCTAGAAGTTATGAAGTCTTTATAAATTTTCCAAGCTACAAGATCCAAATGTAAAAGAAAGATTATAATTGTTTACTTAGTTTTTACTTACAAATTGGGGTTTCTAAGAGTTAAAATTTCTAATTAGTATATGTGATTGAAGCTACTAAATATTAAGAAAATTATGTCTGTGTACAAGGAAAGTAAGATGTATAAAGAAGGAACAAAGAATGGAGATATTTTATTTGATTGATTAAGAAAGATAAATTTGTCTTCAAGAACTAGGAGGGAAAAGAAAGACATGGGACAAATTCTGAATGTAAAAAGAAAGTTATAGGTTTGTGGAAGAGGAATTCTGGAAAAGCAGTTTTTGTATGGTCAAGTTGGCTCAGATTGAAATGAATTTAATTAAGTAAATGAGTTTTAATATCAGAAGGAAGCTGGTACAAAATTATAATTTGGTCTTCTTTCTCTTAAAAGGATAATTTTCTTGAACTTGATAAAGAGGTTATAAAAGATTTTTCTTTACCTTTGGGTAAGTCTACCTAAAAGACGGAAAAAAAAAATCTGTTAAAATGATTTCCTGCGTTCAAAAGACTGAGGTCTCTCTATTAAAGTTTTTGGACTGTCAATGCTCTCTTTGCTTTAACGTTTTCTATTTTTGACAAGCTCCCCAAAATTCATATAAATAAAGTCTTTTTCTTTACTTTTTTTCTTTGAGAATTTTCAAAGGGCCCTGGAACTTCTCAAAGAAATTTGCTCTCTTCCTACAAAGGGAAAGATACTAAATTTATTAGGCTTATTCCGTATGTTAAATTACATGGAAAGCATTGTCAGACAAGTGATGGTAAGTCTGCTTAGGCGCTGTTATGTGGGCAAATGTTATTGACATAGGTGTTTTAAAATTGTATAACATTACTGAAATTCTGATCTGTCCTGATTATCAGTCATAATTCTGGTTATTATTATTTTAAAGTGTTGTATGTCACAAAATTAACAAAATTCCTCTGTCAATTGCCATTTTGAGGTCTTGTTTACAGACTTATTTCTTTGCTCTAATGCCCTTGCAAAATGTTTCAACTTCAGAAAAATTCATGGAAAGGACTCTGACATTTACACTGGAGTACAGGTTTCTGACAAACTTTCTGATAATAAAACTGAACTTGGTAAGAAATTACAGAAAGCTGATGGAAAGACTGATAACTTCATGAAACTGCTCACAAAAAGATTGGGATCAAGAATGGATTACACAGGACTGAATGAACTGATAAGGATGATTATAATTTTTATTATTTTTCATTTGAAGTATTGCTGAATTTTTAATATTTTGTTTTTTTAGATTTAAGGAAAACTTTTTCTCTTTTCTCCTGAGCTAGCTATGACTTATAACAATTTGGTAAATAATATTTTTGTAAGTAAAATTGAAATATTTATCTTTCTCTCTATCTGATCCCTCGAATTTGGAAACTCTTAGTGAGTATTGTTGTTTTCATGGCAATATAGTTATTTGCATAAGTTCAATAAGAATCTCTTCTCCTTATAACAGGACACAATTGGAAACACTGGTTCTATTACCAAGGCTGTGACTGGAACATCATATTTGCGATATAACCATACAGCTTTTGAGGAATGAAGATTGGACTTTATGGAATAAAGCCACGTGGAAACATTGCCCTGGTACCTTATGTTCCAAGCAGCGCTTACCAGGATAAGTAAAGAATGTCACTTATCTGGCAAGCACAAGGAACCTCGAAATATTTTGGGGGAACCTCGGAAGAGAGGAGTTCACCCAAATCTGTAGGTATTACAGGCAAAGTCTGATAACAAAATTTTGGCTTGGCTTTCCTGGCCTGGAGAGGCCTTTAAAGTTCAATCTGAGATTCCTTATAAAAAGTTCCAGCAAAGCAGATTTAAAAGAGCCTATGTGATCAATTGCCATTCTTGCTGTACTTATGTAAATAATTGGGCCAACTCTATTGGAACTAGACTTATTTTGCAAACTACTTAGTTTTAATTTGTCCATCTTTGATAAAAATGAGGGTGATTTTAGAAAGAAAAATTATATTTCTGTAAAAACTATAGTGTAGATTTGCGGATATTAGATCCTGGTTTTGTTAATTGTCTTTTAAGGTTTTTGTTTTATATTGTTGACTTGACTGGATCCTGATTTCTTCTAGTCTCCTAAAATATCTAGCTACAGATGTCCAAACTAACGTTTTTTATTTTTTCCATCATTTTCATTTGGAATCGCTGAAAACTGAACCTGCCCTTTTTCCTGAAGCCTTTCAAACTGAAGCTGATGGACTTGCTATAAACTTAAGAGATTACCCGATGACATCATCAGAGACATTTTAAACTGCAAAAGCTGCTTTGACGCTGACATCTAAAAATCTTATCTGGCTGTCCTCTAAACTCAGAAACTGCTTTACAACTTGCTCCAACCATTAACCTTGTTTTTCTTTCGTTTACATAGAAATGCTTCCATTAAATACTTGATTGCTTGCTTCCACGATATAGGTGTAACCTTGAGAGCCCACCTGCATCACCACCTTCTAAAATGTACTTAATTGAACTATCTATTATCAGGACTAAGAAATGTGCTCAGTGAGATGAAACAATCTACCAACTCAGCTTTTGGACTATGAAACGTCTTTAATTTTCAAAAGGACTGTGAAACTTCTAGGAAAGTTTCAGAGGAGGGAACTGATGGTGCTCAGGGCAAGTTACCCCAGGAGGCACCACTCTGGTATGCAGATTATTTCGAGCTGAAGACAATAAGGACTCAGAGAGCTCAGGAAGAATATTTGAGTTTCCCCTCCCAGACTACCTAAAGAATTTAAAACAAAAGATCTGTTTCAGGAAGGAGTTATTATCATGATGGCTGTAAAGATAATGTAGGATAGCGGTTACAAAAGGAAAGACACCAAGCCCCTTATATCAAAAACTTTATCTCTCCCTCCACATTATCTATAGATGACCCTGAGAGGAGTTGTCAGGCAAACATTTGCATTTCTATCTCCATGTGAGTTGCCTCTTGCCCTCTGAGGTCCCAGACCACTACCCACCCCCAACACGTTCCTCGCCTTTAACTGCAATACTTAAGCAGGCAGCTTAGACAGAGGGATGCGTTGCTCATTTCTGAGTTTCTCCCATGTATACATGTTATTAAACTTGTTATTATTTTCTCCTGCTAACCTGGCTTGTTAATTATTTGGCCAGCCATAAGAACCTTAAGGGAAAGGGCAGAGGGAGATTCTCCCTCTTCCCCCAACAACAAGATTATCTGATTCCCAGAAAAAGAAAACATTACTATAATATTAAGGCTACAACTGTCAAAATGAAGCCAATATACACTCAAGTCAAGCTTTTGCTCAAAAGTTAATTGGCTCCTCTTTGAAACTTTATCATGTTTATTATGTAAGCATAATATAGAGCCTAGAATATAGAAAGTGCTTATTGGGAAGTTAACATTGTGATCATTTATTTTGTAAATGTTAGTATGAGAGATGTAATTCGTTTTCTAGTATATTCAGATTTTCAAGTTCTGCTAAACCTAAAGCCACATTACTGGCAAGTTGGGATACCTCTAGACATCTGAAAAATATGAATCCTAAACAGAAGCATATAAATTCTCTATTCATCAGGTTCTAAGTTCTAAAACATTCTAAGGTGTTGGAACAAATCAATGGCATTCCAAATTTACAGTAAGGCTACATGTGCCACACAGGATCCTACAGGAAGAGAAATCCAGATTTTAAATAGAGGAGATTATGCACAAAAATAAAGTACGTTTTCAAGTCTGAAAGGGGATTTCAAGAAAGAAGAGACTCTCAGAACATGTGGGAAGTGGTAAATAACTTATCAAGGGCTCTCTAAAGGAGAACATATTGTGGACAAAAGAGCTTCACACCAGAGAGCTAAAATGGCATCTCTGGAATCCTTACGATGAAATAGATGCTGAACTACCATTTCCTGAAACTTAAAATGCACCTTGGGCCGGCCCCGTGGCTTATCAGTTAAGTGCACACGCTCAGCTACCTGCGGCCCGGGTTCGGATCCCGGGCGCGCACCGACGCACGGCTTCTCCGAGCACGCTGAGGCCGCATCCCACATACAGCAACTAGAAGGATGTGCAACTATGACATACAACTATCTACTGGGGCTTTGGGGGAAAATAAAAGGAGGAGGATTGGCAGCGGATGTTAGCTCAGAGCTGGTCTTCCACAGCAAAATGAGGGGGATTAGCATGGATGTTAGCTCAGGGCTGATCGTCCTCACACAAAAAAATAAAAATAAAATGCATCTTATCCTCCAAACAAATACCACCTCCTGCCTTGCAGCTTACCTGGACATAGTGATGTGTTGGAATCGTTTTTCTAATTCATTGGTTCTTTTTTTTTTTGAAGATTTTATGTATTTATTTTTCCCCCCAAAGCCCCAGTAGATAGTTGTGTGTCGTAGCTGCACATCCTTCTAGTTGCTGTATGTGGGACTTGGCCACAGCATGGCAGGAGAAGTGGTGCCTTGGTGCGCGCCCAGGAACCGAACCTGATCCACCAGCAGCAGAGCGTGCGCACTTAACCGCCAAGCCACGGGGCCGGCCCCTAATTCATTGGTTCTTAAACTTGATGGGCACCAGAAGCACCTGGAGGCCTTGTTGAAACCCAGATTGCCAGGCCCCACCCCAGACTTGCCAGTTCAGCAGGTCTGCAGCAGCACCTGACAATTTGCATTTCAGCCCAGTTCCCAGGTGATACTGATGCTGCTGGTCCAAGGACTCCACTTTGAGAACCACAGCCTGATTTGCACCCTATATATGGTTACCAAATCCATTATTTTATCCTTTGGCTGCTACTTTTCCTTTATCACATCAGCACCTTAGCTCCGAATCTCCTCACCTAGCAATGGGAATACGTGGAGATTTTAACAGCTGGTTCTCCTTTCCAGATCAGTTCTCCCTCTTCCTCTCAATACTACATTCTCTTGCCAGGTAACTGTTCCTTAAACATCAGTGCATCATAGATCTTCCTCGCTCAAAAACTCATGACTCTTATGCTGAACACAAGACATTTTAAATTCTCCACTTGGTTCACAATGTCTTTAATAGCCTTACTTTAATAGTAAAATGTGGACACCCTGTTCCGTACCCTGCCTGCTATAAAGGAGTATGTGAGGATTACATAAGATACAGTCAGTTCTCTTTCTGCACAGTGTGACATTCTATAAGGTCATTGTGTACACTGAATCGGTGAATATGACCCACTGCTCCTACGGGAAATGCAGTGTTAGGTTTCTGTAAGCCTTAGTCACATTTTCTTCAACTCATCAGTACATTACCTTGTTCTCTGTGTGTTCTCTTTAAAGTCACCTTACTTAATATATATTGTTGATATATTAACATTGAACTCACACCAACAGCACTGTAACTCGTGTCTGATAGTAGCTTGTCGAACACACATACTTTCTCAGTAAAGGCACGTCACAGCCTCTTGCCCTGAGGAACACCAGGCAACATTGCAGCACTACACATGGGGGACATATTAAATGGCAAGGTCACCAACATAATGCACAAAAAGATAAGAAATGAGGCACTAAATAGACTGCAAGAAGGACACTTGTTTACAATGTGGGCTGAAACAAGAGGGCAGAGCAGCACCTTGTTCCCCCTCAGCTGGGAATGTGCACGTCGAGTGAATCAAATTTCTCACCACTTTGTGCATATCTGCAAATGGACATGAAAGCCCTGAGAGTGTTCATTTGGGGGCTGCCAGTACATTTTAGCTAGTGGGCAAGTGTGCAAACACGGAATCCACAAATAATGAGGAGCAACTATATTATGAAAGCATCTTTTCAAAACCAGAATATTGCTTATATATAAGAGCAATAATGATAACATAACAGCTAACATTTAAGTGCCTACTATGTGCCAGGAGCTCTTCTAAGTACTTTACATAAGTTGATGCATGTAAATCTCACTAAAACGCTACAAGACAGGAGTTTTCAGTAGCCCCTTTTGATAGATGAGGAAACTAAGGTTCAGAGAGTAAATATTTCCACAGGTTCTCCAGTTAAAAGTGGAATAACTGGGATTGATGCCCAGACAAACTAGTCCAAAGCCCACAGCCTCAACCACTATGGTAGGAATGTGAGCGAATTTTCTACCACTCCCTGAAAAGCCCCTTCTGATCCAGCCTGTGTGGTCTCACACATACTTATTCACTCATCAAACATTTTCTGAGTGCACCAAAGGTGTCAGGTACGGTGTTTAGATACTGGAGGGACAAATAGAATATCGTCACAAATAATCCATAACCAACCAATAAATCAAAATTGGGGTGAGTTTATTATGAGCCAAGCTTTGAGGATCATATAGCCCAGGAGAGTCTTTTCACAAAGAAATGGAGCACTGCAAAGAAGTGGGGTGTATAGTGTGGTTATATACCATCAAAGAGCATGTACCACATGTGATTGCAATGTCCCTTTTACAATAGCCACGACATTGACCTGTTGGCACGTGGATTGATGGACACTATGGGTATCAGGTGTGCTGTCTCCATGGGCGTGGCTGTTGTCTCAAGTTTGGTGGTCACGGAATGATCGCAGCAATCAAATCCTAGTCTATGGAGAAATGCTTATCCTTAAGGAAATGCTAATGTGGGGGAAGTTGCATTTACACCTTAAGGGCATTGCTTTTGTCTTTGGGACACGTTAATTGCTTAAAGCGGATATACAATGGATGAACAGAGGCTACAGGCCCCTTTTGGGGAAAAGAAAAAAAAAACAAGGTCAGGCCCAATTAGTTTTACACCAAATGGCTTCCTCATATGCTCCAATGTATCCTGTTGCTGGCCATTTATTCATCAAGAAGAAGGATCGTCTCAGATTTAAGGAGCTCACTGTCTATGAGACAAGAATAAAACAACAGTTATGGAAAAGGAAATAAGTACAGGGTCCCAGAGTGGGGACATCAAAATGGGTCTCTAGATGGAGACCTCTCAGGAAATGTCTCCAAGAGGAAGGAACATTTGATATGAGTTTAGATCAAGAAATAGGAATTAAGTTGATTAATAAAGGAGGTAGGAGTGCAGAAGAAACACATATAAAAAGACAGATATAAAGGATGCTAAAGCTTTCAGAAAATGGGGGTATTTTTAAGGCTGGAACAAAGCGAACATGTAGGACACAGTGGGTGATGAGGCTAAAGATGACGACAGCAAGAGAAAGCCTGCATGTCCAGCTCAGGAGTCTGAATGTTCTCTCGGATGCTCTGAGCAGTCATTGAAGGAGTCTAAGCAGATATCAGATTTAAGCAAATTTGGATTCTAGAAGGTAACTCTGGAGGCATTGTGAAGGAAAGATTAGAAGAAATTAAGACTGAAGGAAAGGGACCTGTTGGAAGACTAGGCAGCGATCCAGATAAGATAGGTCTTGGCCGGCCCGGTGGCGCAAGCTGTTAAGCATGCGTGGTCCAATGCGGTGGCCCGGGCCTCGCCGGTTAGGATCTCGGGTGCGCACCAACGTAGCGCTTGGCAGGCCATTCTGTGGCAGCATCCCATACAAAGTGGAGGAAAGTGGGCATGGATGTTAGCCCAGGGCCAGTCTCCCTCAGCAAAAAAAGAGGAGGATTGGCAGATGTTAGCACAGTGCTGATCTCCTCACACACACAAAAAAGATAGGCCTTGGCTCAACCACGGAGTCTGCAGGTGGAGGAGGCCAGGAGGTGGGAAGCAGTGCTGGGTTCCTGCAGGAGGAAACTGAGCTGCCTCTCAGTCACGGGAAGACTGTGCCTGTCATGGCCTCCCCACTCCCATGCCCAAATGCCATGTTCCTTTCTGCTTCAGTACCTTTCCTCTCTTCTCCCATCTGAAATCCTCACTCTTTCTTCCCTCCACCTGCTCAAAAGTGGTCCCTTTGAGGACTTGATCTAGTCTACCTCTCCTAAGAAGCTGTCCTTAATTACAATTTCTCGATAACATTCTCATTTTTTTTAAGGTTCTGTAATACAACATACACTAAATACCTTGGCAGAATCAAATTATATCTTGCAAACAATTTCATGTATGTGGAGGAGCTTGGAACCGTATAATTCTTTATATTTCCTTCGATACCTACCACAAATACCTTGCACATAGAGGTCAATGGATGTCCAGTAAAGTTAAATAGAGTGGAAGCACACTTTATAAGCTAAAAACTTTTATGAGTTCAGTTATTCCTTTAGATCAACTGCTTGAACCATTTGTTTTTCTCCACAGGTCAACAGTGTTGCCCAGCACAAATGAATTTTACACCTTCTCAAACTCAATAGAGCAAAGATGGAACTTCATTCCCCTTGCAAGTCTTACTGCCCCAGAGGAAAGCAACAACATGTGACGTCTAATTCTTTCTTCACATTCTCGTCTCAAATTGTAACTGTTTCCCAGTTGCTAATTGGTTTTCATTATTAAAACTGACAAAAAAGTTTCTCATTATTTCTTTCTTTCTTTTTTTTGTGTTATGAGAAAGATCAAACCTGAGCTAACTTACAATGCCAATCCTCCTCTTTTTGCCGAGGAAGATTGGTCCTGGGCTAACAATTGTGCCCATCTTCCTCCACATTATATGGGATGCCGCCACAACATGGCTCGACAAGCGGTGCATTGGTGTGCGCCCGGGATCCAAACCTCTGAACCCGGGGCTGCCGTAGCGGAGCGTGCTCACTTAACTGCTGCACCACCGGGCTGGCCCCTCTCTTTATTTCTAAAGCTAAAATGTCTAAATCTTTCTCTGGGCTAGTTGGAGTTTCCATAAAATGAAAATGTACATTCCAGAAAAATCCTTAACTTTCCAGAATAATCTTGAATATGGTAAACACCTTGGCAAAAATGTCACTGATTTTCAATGTCAGTGCCTCCACAAGGGTATCCTTGCATTGTCTCCCCTCCCAACCACCTCTCACTTTGGCCCTCCCCAGGCTCATGGGGTCAAACTCTTTACTGAGCGCTAGGAATGATCAGAGTCTGAGGGAGACTTCAAGGATGACTAAGCCATGGTTTCTGACCCCAACCATCTCTCTCCATCTCTGCTTTAACCTCTATTTTTCTTACTCTGGTTTCTACTTTAGTTGTTTACTTGTCTTGTGAATTGTTGTTTTGTGGTTTATAATTATCATGTAAATTCATATTACTTGTTGCCTTAGAGTTTAGAAAGAACTTACATTAAACAATGTTTTTTCCCAGCCCTTTGACGTGTCTAACACCTTTCAACGAAATTCAAGTGGCTTCTTGTTTTTACGTCTCCATCATTATTTAGAATTATGTTCACCCCACACTTTTGAACTGACTAATGCTGCTTTATTCTTTAAACTATTCTATGACAAGACTCACGTGAGGAATCCCTGAAGCACCATCAGCTAGGCATCCCCACATTCCTCACATCTGTTTCCTTGATTTGTTCCTAACTAAAGATGTTTCTGAAACTAATACTGAATTGTACCAAGTGGTCATTGCATAAAAAGCACTATCACAGATACCTTAAAGAGAAGAAATGGAAAAGAATATTCAATTCCTCAGATAAGTTTGCAATCCAATGAGGCATTGAGGGGACCAGGGGGCACTGATCAGAGCAGGAATCTAAGAGAAGAGTTTTAAGTCAATTTCAAATGAGGTTAAAACTGGAATGAGATAGTATTTTACCGGTTATCTGAAATCATAGGCATTTTTCTGACCTATGAGAATTTATTTGCATATAAACTGTACGTGTGGGGTAAGAGAGTGCTGATATTGTTTGATTTCTTTTTATTATTCACCACTTTGTAATAGATGTGGCTATTCACAATTAATAAATATCATAACGTGGAGAGACCCAATTGCCTCTTGTTATCAATTCTTACACAAAGCTAAAGTTTTAAAGATCAAACTTCATTCTAGTTACCTTGCAACTAGTCTATTTATATCAGAAAGATGCTGAGTTTTAGGAAAATACTTCAAAACACAAATTTTATATGTAATTTCAAAAGCAAAATATGAGTTAAAAATTGGGTGGTAACCAGTTTTGCTGCTATATATTAAACTTTAACATGGGAGCAGACATTTTTAGAGAATATAATTGATATTTGCCTATTTGTATATTGTAGAATGTTAAAGGATTTACAGTTTTAATAGTATTTCAAATACCAGAGAATAAAAAACAGAACTGTTTCAGTTTTACGAAATAGCTTTTTAGACATAGCAGATTTTCAGAGCATATTACTTGAAAATAAAATAATCAGTTAGTGAGGTTTAAGCCATGTGGTTTTATTTTGAAATTGCTCATTCCATAGGAGCATCAGTAAAAGCCCTCCAGGAGTAGCTGATGCTCTTTCCTTCCGCCTGAGCACCGGCTGTATTTTCTTTAAGCCTCAGACTCTCGGGCAACACCATAGCCCTCAACTCTGTTTAGTTGAGAAAAGGCTTTATGAGTCATATGTTTTTTCTAGGGGTATGGAGCTCCCAGACTTATTAAGTACAGGGAGAGAGTAAGAGTCTGAACACATTCAATAAACTCCAATGTGCTCAGGTGAGAAGACAGGTGCCTGAACTCACATGTGAAGAAGAACTTAAGAGGATGCTTTCTGACTCTGGTTCGTGCCTCTGACTAAGCAGTCCTGGACATCCCCGTTACAGCCACGGAATAACACAGGCAGTCTTGATGGAGCAGAAGTCCTCCTATGTCCATCATTTGTGCAGAGCAAACTGGCTTAAGATCTCTCATTTCCTGCTGCAGTGGTAATTTACAGAGATACAGAACTGCCATTTAGTGACTAAGAGAGCAGCAAAGTGCTTTACATGAAAAGTGAAATTCTGAGTTTTATAAAACAGAACAGTGAAGCACTAAAGTTGGTAAAGTTGATACAATGTGGCACACGAAAGTTATAGTAAACCTGAAAAATGTGTAGGTGAACTAATCAGTTGCTCTCTATGCCTCTAAAACATGTCTTGACATCCTACTCATAAATAGTAGAGTTTAAATATAATAGAATAACTTTGGAAACAAACTTCTCATCTCATCTCATCCACTGCTGTTGGCAGGAGCCGGTATTAAATAACCAGATGGTGAGAACCCATGTTGAAGCACCATTTTTATCACAATGGAGAGAATATGAGGCATAACCCAACGGACTGATGTTCACATCTTCCCTCTTACCCTTGATCAGTTTTGTAAACATGGTTTTCTTTATCAGTTAAATATGAATTATAACAGTTACTTTAAAGGATTACTGTAAGAATTGCATAAGGGAATACAGTAAAGGAACTGGCGCACAGTAGATTGATAGTTAATTCTCCTGCCCTGTCTCTCTTCTAAGAAACATACAGAAATAATCTAAGAATAGAACCCATGTATAAAGTAAACTTATGACAAACAGTCAATGGCTCCTGAAGTAAGGGACATCATTGTTGAGTGCTTAACCTCAACTGCCTCCAAATACTGTTAACTCTCAATTAATTTTATGTGTTTTCTGTCTTCCAGACACTTCACTGGCTACAAGGAAAGGAGAAGTGTGAAATTGAAATTAATTTCACCCTTGAATGGCCTAGCTGTAACAACAGGTGTTTTAAATCACCTAGTTCTTCAGGTTTTCTGCTTATTACTATATATTTTAACATGGTTCACAGCCAGAGAAAATAAGAAAATCATTATAATTTTACACACGTGAATATATGTCTTGACTATTACAGCTGGACTCTTAATATATAGAGCAATGTTGTACATGTTTTGTGCTTGTTGATAGTACAGAATACTTTTGTCCAGGCTTTCTTTGGCATTATCATAAATAATGAAGATCTCAGTAATATAAGCCCAGGAGAAAAGGGTTTATAAAAATCTAACATACTATCCTAGTCATGCCTCAAAAAAAAAAAGCTATAAAAATAATGAGAGGATATTTTGAAGGCACTATTTTTCTTAATTATTTCCAACTTTATTTCCCTTTACCTCTTTTTAATCTTTCTCTGTCTTATTCGCTATTGGCTAATCATCTCACAGTAATTAAATCACCCTCAGCAGAGTCCACCATGCCTCTTCAAGTGCCCCAGCCTAATGTCTGTCTCAGCTCTGACAAAAAGTAGCTGGGAAAACCTGTTTTGTGGCACTATTCTTAAGAATATCTTTACTCTTGGGCTGGCCCCGTGGCTTAGTGGTTAAGTGTGCACACTCTGCTGCTGGCGGCCCGGGTTTGGATCCCAGGCATGCACTGACATGCCAGTTCTCTGGCCATGCTGACACCGCGTCCCAAATACAGCAACTAGAAGGATGTGCAACTATGACATACAACTATCTACTGGGGCTTTGCGGGGAAAATAAATAAATAAATAAAATTATTTAAAAAAAAAGAACATCTTTACTCTTACAATAATAGCTATATGTTTGAAAGGCACCAGTGGATTACAAAATGAAGTACTTGACCAATGTTGTATCCCCATTTTCCCTCCAGGGAGAACACAACATTCGTGTGTAATGCAGGGCTGCTGCTTTATTGTTCTCTCCTTTCAAGACATTTTATTACCTGTAAAACATAATAGGATTAATGGTGATATATGAGTAACAATATAAACTTACAGACAGCAAAAAGATACTATTTCAGTGTCATCATTTTATGTACTGTAACAAACAGTAATATTTTCATAGTGTAATATCTTGATTGATCATAAATTTTTTCCTGGCTCATTTTTATGCTAATTCATTTATTAGATTACCAAATTTATACTTTTATGATCTTTATTTTCAATCAATATAATTGAAGGGACATCAGTTGTTCTTGGTAAGTGAAAGTTCAGAAAACATTTTTGATAATGTATAAGTTTGAGAAGGATCTTTTTGTTTTTTAAAAGAGAAGTCAGGCCTGGCCCTGTGGCTTAGTGGTTAACTGCGCGCGCTCCGCTGCTGGAGGCCCGGGTTCGGATCCCGGGCACGCACCGACGCACCACTTCTCCGGCCATGCTGAGGCAGTGTCCCACATACATCAAGGATGTGCAGCTATGACATACAGCTATCTACTCGAGCTTTGGGGGGAAAATAAATAAATAAAATTATAAAAAATATAAAAGACAAGTCATTTAATATTTAGAAAAGTTCTCAAAAATCATCAAACTCTTTAATTTTACAGAAAGGAATACTACGTTCCAGAGAGCCTAAGTACGTTGTCACACACTAACCAGAAACAGACCTGGGCCTAGAACTCAGGTCTGAGTCACCTGACTTCTACTGGACCACACTCAAGGGAGCACACCCTCTTCTTACTGGTAATTTCTAATACTAAGTTATTTTCAAAAGCACAGTTGAGAGAAATTGTAAATAAATAAAACATGATTTTATATAAAAAAGTAGCAATTGGGACCCACAATTTCTATTCCATATGAGTGTTTCCTTTCTTGTAGGTTTCTTGTTTTTAATACCAAGTCCATTTTGGTAACAAGAAAAAAGACATAATGTTTAGTTTCTTTAGTAACATACAAAAAGCTTCTGTGGAAATTAAAAAGACACTAACTAATGTCTCGTCTACTAAAGCAACTTAAGAATATTATTTGATTTTGGGAAAGCTCTGAGAGATTTTTTTAAAAATCATATCCACGTGACTATTAGTCCAGCCAGGCACATCTCCACATGACATCTCCTAGAGTGCCCAGTTTTCTGCTGGATCCAGCTATTGTCAGGCCCAATGCTCTGGCTGAGTAGAGAATGATGCCGCTTCTGAAAAGCATGTACTCAGTTCCACTTCAAGGCTGATTGATGGAGACACTAGGAAAGGAAAAGATGAAAATATTACCCTAATCAATGATGTAAAACACAAGCTATGAGCAACCGTTAAAAGAATTCTCTATGAAATTGATCAAATCTACTATCACTACACCGGGCTATTTCCTATCAGTAATTTGACACATAAACAAATAGAATAGTGTATTTAATGATATCAATTCTTTTAGTTGTGTGCTTTTCCTTTTAAAACTACATATGCTTATATGTGTTAGCTTTATTTTCAGGTGGTGTCACCGTGTCAAGGCCTCGCGGGCAGGTGGGGCTTTCACTGAGGACCCCCAAGGCCCCCCCTAGGCCCGCTGGCTGTGCACGTGCCCTTGGCCTCATGGGTTAAACCCAAGGCCGCAGGGCTTCCATAGCGAGCGGCCAGAGAAAGAAGGGCCCATGAGAGAGGTAGGCGAGGGGCGCGGGCTCTGCCAACTTCCTCTTCTCAGGTCCCTGAGAGAGAGAGACACAGAGAGAGAGAGAGAGAGTGAGAGAGCGAGAGAGATCCCTGACCTCTGCATTGCTGCCTCCACCGCTGGTGCCATGTCACACACCATCCCCCTTCCCCCAGCATCCCCATGCTACCCCTGGGAAGGCACCACCACTGGGAGGCCTGTTCCTGGTCACCTCCCTGTCGTCCCTTCAGGACCAGAGCCCAGTGCAGGGGAGTTGGTTCAGACAAACATTTACATGTCCCTCTCCATGAGAATTGTCTTCTCCAGTCTCACATCCCAAACCCCACCCCCAACATCCTCCTTTGTCTTATCTGAAGATAGTATTTAAGAGGAGCATCTCTGCCATTCTTTTGAGAGACTCCATTTCTCATGTGTCTCCCATGTATACATGTTATGAGCCCAATTTAATCAAGCATGGATTCTTTTACTTGCCTATTTGCATCAGGAACATAATTACTAGCTAGAGAATTAATTAGAGAATATTCATGGTGAAAGAAAGATGTCATTTCTAATAACATAATGGAATTCCTTGAGGCTTTATTCTGGGGATATGTGTAGGATTAAGTCAGGACACACTGTGAGAGTGATAGATAAGTTCTATATATTTTTCTTCTTCAAGACCATGAATTTCAGCCACAGTTCATACCCATCTACTTTGCAACAATGAAAAACAAACAATGACCTTGAATATTTTGCCCTCAGATTCATTAGTCTTTAAAGTATTAATTGAACAATTTAAATCTAGATGAGTGAAAGACTATGGAGACTTCTAGAATGTCACGTTAGGTCCTTTAGAAGTGAAGAATTGTTTTTATAAAACATTTCTATTCCTTCTTATACCTTGACAATAATGTTACTCTGAATCTGTTGTAAAGAGGATAATGGCAGATTTACTTTAATTTGCACCCTTTTTTAAGTACATTTACCTAATATTTCTCAGTCTCTTGAAAACTTTTATCTTTAGCTCAACATTCATTTAAATCACCAGACCTATTTGATGAAGCCGACATGAACATTTACTCGAAAACTCCTCAGAAAATTACTAATTTAACCTGTACTCTGGACGATCCATTGTAAAACGCAAACTGGATTTGCCAGGCCCCTCAAAACGGCTCATAACTCTGTTTGTACATTTATCTGGGCAGATACTATCTGAAGGTAATTGTTCTTCCCAAATGCTTTCTTTAATTCAATCAGCAATACTTCCAAAGTCTTAATGAAAATGTGGCCAATTTTGTGAAATCCAAGTGACTTTTTTGTTTTTGCATGCCAATGAGATTAAGAAAATAAGTGTTTTAATTATTGTTATTGATTTTAAAAATCAGAGACGAAGAAAACAAACTTCTTTGTCCAAAGACATTTCTGCAAATGAAATCATCTGAAAAACTGACAGCTGGCCCCCTGTTTTAACCACTAAACCATAAGAAATGTAATACCGTGGGCAAACACTTGAGAGTTGTCACCTGCAGGAGTCCCCAGCACTGTTGCCCCATCAGGGCCATGGATCAGGGGAAGGAGCCAGTGGAGGGGAGTCAGCTGGGCCCTCAGCATCCTTCCTTCCTTGGTCAGAACCCGGTCCCAGCTGCTCCCTGTATCATCTTCTGGGGAAGCAGAGAATTCTTCTGGAGACACAACACATTGGGTGTTAAGGATGTCATTGTTCTTTTATAAACAGATGTTAGATCGTGTAACGGGCTTCTCAGCACAGGAGAAGCCACCTCAAGGGAAGGCAGAACTTCTCCAGGAGCTGAAGGTCATCCAGGGAGAGCAGAGTCAAGGGCTGCACAGCGTCAGCCGGCTCCTGCTCTCCATCTCATGGACACCTCGGTCCCCAATCCCCGACACCCCTCCCAGTGCCCCCCCCAAGGGTTCCCATTGTATCCTCAGAGTCCCGAGCAAGCGCAGGACCGGTGCTCAGAGTGGCAGAGGGGCCGCCGAGCTGGAGAGCCCCGGGGCGCAAGCACTGGGGGCGGAGTCCCTGATGCGGAAGTGGTGGCCACTGGAGTTTGTGTGGGGGGCTCAGGCAGTTTCTGGATCCTTCCTCCAGGATTTTCAGCGCGGGGAGCTCTCCTTTCTGCAGTGTGGAGGAGCGCTGGGCAGGAGCGGCGCTGAGGTAGGCGGTGGGCAGCGGGCTCGGCGTGGAGATCGCCGCCGCGTATGGCGGGAGCGCGGCGTCCGGGGCGGCGGATGGGACCGGGGGCCGGGGCTGCTGGCGGGCTGCTCCAGGCGGGGGAGCCCAACCTCTGTCCCTTGGAGGAGCAGAAGAGCGCCGCTTGGCCAGCCTGTCCCTGTGCCTTGGCGGGGCCCCACCTCAGCGGGGTCACACCCATCCGTGGTGCAGGGGGCGGCAGGGAGTCGCCTGCCCTGTGCGCCCGCCCTTGAGTTCGCGCCCCCCGGGACCCCGTCTAGGCCAGGTCGCGACATCTTTGGGTGAACGCTTTCCTCCGGAAGAGGGCCTGTGGTCAGCGCTCCTCTGCCTGACTCCGCTCAGGCTATTGGGCTCCTCATTGCCTTCATTAAACAAATGAACGGTTCCTACACCCTTGGGACCACCTTTATTGAAAAGCCTGATCGCATTCATGGTTTCTGATAATTGACTCTATATTTGCAAGGTGAACTTTGAAGCCTGTGAATTGTTGTAAACTGCATTTAATGAAAGGAGCTTTAAACAATCTTTGGTGCAAATTGTGTAGCTTCCTAATACTAACTCACCTTCTGTTAACATAGACTGATGACTGATCAATTGATGATTGACATAATGTGTATGGAATTTTGGTTTCAGTTGAAAAGATTTTCTTGGCAGTCGGTGCTAAAATTAAAATCGGATAAAGAGGAGGATTTTGGAAGCTGTATGTAGTGTCTGTTTTGTCTCCGTACTCATTTAGAATTGTAAGAATTTAGATTTGGAAAGCCCATAGAACAAGAAGTTTGAAATTTTGATTTGACTGACAAGGGGAAAGGTCAAAAGGTCAAATACGGTAAGATGTCATTTATATAATATTCTAGAAAAGATAAACCATAGGGAAAGACAACAGATCGTTAGTTGTCATTAGTTTTCATATTTAGTTAATCATTTAGTTCAATAGTTTAATCATTAGTTTTAATATTTCTTATTAAAAAATACATTTTAATGATAGCATCCTAATTATGCTTTTGGGTGATACCAGAAGTTGATAACCTATTAAATTCTGCAGTAGGAAGAAATGACATGTTGGTTATTGGCGTCTTTGAAGTGTAAGTATTGGCGGTAATGAAACTTTTAAATGAGCTTTTTTGGATTCTGAACTACTGATTTTTTTACTAGATCCTGTTGGACGTGGCATGTTACAAGTTTCAAAAGGCTCTTTAAATTATTGTAGCAGGCTGAAGCTATTAAATTATAATGTAAGCTCTTTATAGATGAAACAGGCAAAAATACAAAAAGCCATTCATCAATTTATTTTTGTTAAAAAATCAAGTGAATCTTACCATACACATGAATGACTTTTGGCTAGACAGACCTGAACTTGACAAGATGGACTCATTGGTATGGGGAACTTCTTTTGGAATGTTAAAATGGGAGAGGATATATAAATTTTACCTGAGGGTGACCCAAGTCGATATGGCAGGTTTAGTTGCTTTTACACTCTTTCTGAGTTATGATCTTGATTAAAAACCTGGTCATAGACATTCCAAGACATTTGGACCATTTTATGTATCAATATAATAAGATGTTTTATTTCTCTGATACTTTCTGATTTCAGGGTGTCTGGGAAAAACAGTTTCTCAACATAGGTACTTTGGAATATAATTTTTGATTGTTGACTTATTGAATCATAGAATTGTTGAGTTGGAAATAATTTTAGTGGTTTAGAGCCTAACCTCTTCAATTTCCAGGAAATGGAACGTGAGGTTTCTTGAGTTAAGTCGTCCACAGTCAGACTGCTACTTTAGTGGCAGAGTTGGAACTAAATGCTCAGATGCTTGTCTCCAGATTCCTAGTACAGTGCTCTCTGTGCTGCGTACTATTAAGTAGACAAATCAATGAGTTACCTTCTCATATCATATACATAGCCAGCAGGGTCGATTATTTCCCATATGCATTTCTTTCCTTTCTTTTTTAAGTAACTACTAACCACAATTAATTTATTCCCCTGCCATGTTTAATGACCATCCTTGTGTGTGTCTCCTCGAGCACACGTGTGAACTCCCTAGAATGGACACCTGCCTGTGATTGGATTGTTGGGCCAGAGGCTGATGTGCATCAGCCTCTTGATGAGCTGCAGCCAAATCATCCTCTGAAGTTTTAACAATTTCCATTCCCTCCAACAGTGTTTGAGTCATCCTTGCCCTGGGAATGGTCAGATTGGCATTGTCAGATTTTTAAATTTTTGCCAATCTGATGGGTGAGGAATGAAGTATTTGTTTTCCTCTTTTGACAAACGCATGGAGCTGTGCAACTACCAAAATTGAGATACAGAACAGTTCCAGCATCCAGAACTCCCTTGAGCTGCTCTTTTCTAGTCAACTCTTCCCCCAACCTTAACCCCTGGTGGCTAATGATCTGTTGTCTTTCTCTATGGTTTGTCTTTTCTGGAATATCATATAAATGGAATCCTACAGTATTTGGCCTTTTGAGTCTGGTTTCTTTCATTTAGCATGATACATTTATTTGAGTGTTCATGTTGTTGACTGTATCAGCAGTTCCTTCTGTTTTATTGCTGAATGTAGTATCCATTGTATGAATTTACCAGTTTATCCATCCACCAGTTGAAGGACATTTGAGTTATTTTCAGTTTTGTCTTTTTTGACTATGAATAAAGCTGCTATAAATCTTTATGATTTGAGAAGGCAAACAAGTTTTTGCATGAACATGTCTTCTTCTCCTGGGTAAGCACATAGAAGTGGAATTGCTGGGTCATATGGTATGTGCATGTTTAACTTTATTTTAAAAACTCTTTGTGGTAGCAAAGTCATGGCCCACAAAGATGTCCTAATCCCTGAACCTGGGAATACATTGGTTTACTTGGCAAAGGTGAATTAAATTTGCAGACAGAATTAAGGTTACTGATCAACTGACTTGAAAATAGGGAGAGGATCCTGGATTATCCAGGTGGGCCCAGTGCATCACAAAGGCCCTTAAAAGGGAAAGAGAAGCAGTAGAGTAGAAAAAGATCCAAGGGAAGCAGGGCCAGAGAGATGCCGAGTTCTTGGTTTTGAGGGTGGAGGAGGGGGGCATAGGCTAAGGAATGTGGTGGTCTCTAGAAGCTTGAAAAGGCTAGGAAATGGATTAAGCTTTAAAGTCCCCCCAAAAGAACCTAGCTCTGCCAACACCTTGATTATAGCCCAAAGAGACCCGTGTCAGACTGCTAACCTACAGTACTGTAAAACAATAAATCTGAGTTGATTTAAGCCATGAAATTTGTGCTAATTTGTTACAGCAGCATAATAAACTCCACTTTAAAACTGTTTTCCAAAGAGGCTGAACCACTTTGTGTTCCCACCAGCAATGTAAGGGTGTTCCAGTTACTTTCCATCCTCATTAACACTTGGTATGCTCAACCTCTTTAATTCTAGTCATTCCAGTATGTACATAGCAGGATCTCAATGTGGTTTTTATGTGCCTTTTTCTCATGATTAACGACCTTGAGCATCTTTTCATGTGCTTATTTGCCATCTGCGTATCTTCTTTGGTGAAGTGTCCAAATCTGTGACCATTTTAAACTTGAATTTTCTTATTGCCGAGTTTTGAGCGTTCTTTATAGTCCTGTCAGATATGTGATTTGCAAAGGTCTTCTCCCAGTCTGTGGTTTGCCTTCTCCAGCCTCCCACGAGTGTCTTTGTAACGTCCGTGTAACATAACTCGAGAGGTTTCACATGACCTTATCTTCCTTCATTGGGAAACAGAGTGAAGTTGGAGCACTTGAGTCCAATCAGACCTTGATCAGAGTTGGGTCTGGGTCTCAGTTTTAGTAAACCCAGGCCTTCCACTTTCCCCCTGTTCCTGTTTGCGGTGCTCCCCTCCCCCGCACAGGGGTCTGGTCCTAAGTCTGGTAGATCTGTCTCCTCAGGTTTGGGAGCCCACAGAAAACTTAGCTACGCCCGTCAGACATCTCAGCGTAGCTCTCCAGCCTCCTACCTTACATTGTTCACAATATGGCAAATTCCCAAAAGGTCACACTAGCAGTATGTTTGACTTAGGCCACTTCCACCACTTCTGGAGGTTTCGCTTTGCTTTGTGGAAGCTTTTGGCCTATTTCCCCAGATTCCTGTGTGGCACCAAAACTTAACACAGGTGCTGTGAGGAAGAGCAGTTGTGTGTCTGAGAGCCTTCAGGTTTCCTCTGCCACACCAAACTAGAAGTTTGGCTAGTTTCTCTTTTCCCTAGCCGAGGCTCTGACTGAGCAAGCCAGAGTCTCGGCAAGCACCTAGAATCAGAAAATGCCTGCAGGGGAAAGAAAGATAAAAATCCCTGCTCACATAAAAGAGTTTTCTTCTTTCTGGAATTTTAGTTGGTTGGTTCTGAAGTTCTCTGATGCTCTAAAAATATATTTATAATTTATCTGGCTTTGTCCAGTTTTGCAGCAAGAGTGTTTTCCTGTCCTAGTCTCCTCTAAACCAGAAGTTCCCTTGTCATTAGTTTTTAACTCCATCAGTTATACCCTGTCAATATTATTATTGTTTGGTAAAGTCATGCTTTCAATGATTTATTCAGACGTTTACCCTTTTTTATCCTCACGATCCATTTTTACATCTTAGCATTTCTTCTTCTATCAATTTCTTCTTAAAGTACATTCTTTTTCACTTTTTAAATTTTTTCTTTGAGGAAGATTAGCCCTGGGCTAACATCTTTTCCTATCTTCTGCTATTTTGCATGTGGGTCACCACCACGGCGTGGCTGATGAGTGCTGTAGGTCCACACCTGAGATCCAAACCCATGAACCCAGGCAACCAAAGTGGTGCGTGGTGAACTTAAACCAATACACCAGGTGGCTGGCTCCCTTAAAGTACATTCCTTCGATGTTCCTTAATGAGCATTTGTTGGTGGTAATACTCTTAGTAAATGTTTGCATAAAAATATCTTTAATTCACCCCAGTTCTTGAGATATGGTTTGATTGGGTATACACTGAAAGTGATCGTCTCTCTGTACCCTGAAGAATTAATCCAACTCTCTCTTGCCTTCCGTTGTTAAGACACGTATCATGGGTCTAAATGTAAGTCTCCATAAGTGTTCTGTCCCTCTGCGGGGCTTTGAATATCTTCTTTTGTATTTGGTGTTCTTTTGTTTCCCTGGATGGATCTGACTCTAGATTTATTTTTTTAATTCTGCTTGAGATGTATTCAGCTGCCTGAAGCTAGAGTAGAAGAATTTTATCAATTCTGGAAATTTCTGTTATTATGTCTGAATATTCCTTTAAATCATATATATATTTATATTTTTTAATTCAAATATATATGCACATACTTATTTATACACATTCAATATATATTCATTAAATATATATTTATATTATTTAACTCAATGTATTATATTATTCAATATAATGATTTATGTTATTCAAAAAATACATATATTATTCGTATATATAGTTTCCTTTACTTGACCAAACTCAAGCCAGGCTCCTTTGAGCCCTCTTCTTCACTAGGCCTTGATCTTGGCCTATAATAACTACAGCCTCTCAGCACAAATGGTTTCACCCCACACACACACATTAAAGAATTAAACACTGACATAGTTTCTAACAGCTCAAATCCACATCCCTACGATGACCCCTGCCCCCTTATAGTGCCTGCCTGAGAAAGCTCAAGGCAGCCAAAAGAATTGACTGTTTGTTCTGGCCAACACTCGATCATTGGCCCCTGACATCCCTTTCTTAGAGCATTTACCCAAAAGTGCTTACAACTGTGAATCTTTCCTCTGTCTTTTTGAGTTGTGTATGTGTCTCCTATAACTGCATTTCTCAAGGTTCTGAGAGCCATTCCTTGAGAGGAGGACAGGGTGTCAGTCTCCCAGACTCTGTGAGAGGAGAGAAGTTAAACTTTGATCATTTCCAACTAGCAGACACAACTGGCCAGATCACACTGCACTGACCAACACTCTGTAGCTGTTCCCTCCCTGACTCTACTGAGCCCCTGCTCACCCCTCTGCCTGCTCCCTCATTCTCCCTTTCAAATGCCCCGTCACCTCTGTACAAATCAAATTGAATTCAGCCCTGTTCCCTCTTCCCTACTGCAGTGGTATATTACTGATTAAAATCTGTTTTGATCTTTTTAACTAGATTCTGGCTTTGTGTATAGTCTACATTTAACACACATCCTGATAATCTCATGCATATGCATATATATGCATATACCAACACAACCATGGGCCCTCCAGGACCAGTTCAGCTGACCCCATCTTATCAACAGAGTAGTTCCGCATTTTCTTTCAGGAACTGACACCCCTCGTCCAGTTCAGGCCAGTTGAGACCACCAACCCATCAATCGGGCCTGTGCAAATGCTTGATAAGTGACCTTTTTGACATCGAGCTAAAAGCTCCATCCTCAGATCATGGTAACACTGCCAATTTGTGAACACACATCTGATGAAGAGCCATGAAGCTTGACTTTGCTTGCGCAGATCATCAATTACCTCACTTCTCCTTACTTCCAATCATCTACCTCCACACATCAGACCACCCTACCCTTCATCCCATAAATTGTAACCCAAGCCCTGGATCAGGGAGACAGATCTGAGACAGACACGTGCCCCATCTCCTTGCAGATCAATCTCACAAAATAAAGCTACAATTCTTTCCCCAAAAGCTAATGCCAGAATAATTACCTTTTTTAATGTAGATTGGGCAAGAGAACCTCAATATTGTGCGGTAACATCAATACATATATATATACTTAATGGATGTTTTATCTTCTTTTTCTTTTTCTTTGCTGAGGAGGATTCACCCTGAGCTAATATCTGTTGCCAATCTTCTTCTTTTTCAAAGGAAGATTCACCCTGAGCTAACCTCTGTGCCAACCTTCCTCTATTTTGTATGTGGGTTGCCACCACAGCCTGAACCACTGATGAGTGGTGTAGGTCCATGCCCAGGAACTGAACCTGGGCCGTTGAAGTGGAGTTCTCTGAATTTAACCACTAGGCCATGGGTCTGGCCCATCTCTAACTGTTTTGAAGATGTTACTAGAGATGTAATTGAAGTTTCACTATGATCTCTGGATTTCCTTGCTGCTCCTTTAGTCCCTCACTTCAGTGTATGTGTTTCTTGCTCCATCTTTCATGCTAGAGGAATTCCTCAAATATCTAGTGGTCCTTGGCTACCCATTCGTATTTCTGTGATGAGGAGGAAACAGCTGAGTATGATCTCTGTGGGCCTGATGGGGCCTGTGTCTGTCTGGACTCAGTGTTTCTTCAGGGGTGTAGAGTGTTGACATAAACAAGCAAACAATGTTGGCACCCACACTGATCTCTAACAACATACTTATTCCACACATTCCCACAATGACAGACATCCTCTGAACACTTGGAAATGCTGACAACACACACACACACACACACACACACACACACACAATTTGCAAATGACCAGCAGCATTCAGCCTGTAAACTGCACCTGATAATGCACACTGATAATCAGAACATACACACAAACTCACACACATACAGACCACTCACTGTCTCAGAGCCCACAGTGACTTGAACTCTAAACACACACAGACATCAACAAAACACACATTCACATAGATGCTATAATAGCCATGCACCCTGTGACCATACAGAATTGCTGAACACACACACATCCACACAACAAGGAACGTGGCCATGCACGTGTGGGCTTGATCAGGGGTTTTTTCACACCTCAGCATCAACATGGACACCCCGGGGCGAGAGGGAGAGGCAGAGGGAACAGGGAGAACATGGGGGGAGCAGACAGGAGGCACTTGCATAAAGCAAATATGATACCTGCAAAGCTGGTTCCTAAATGACATATGACTCAAGGGTATGAGGAGCCAAGAGGGTCTGAAATGGTACAAAGGAGGTGACTGATACAAACCCATCACAAGATATTGAAATGTAAGGGACAGTGATATTTTAAAAGGCACTGAGGAGAGTTCATCAAAGCTTAGGTATAATTCCAGACAATGAGTGACATGGAATTCTGGCCAAAGAACAGCCATTATTGCTGTTAAAATTCCTATTTAAATGTTTCTTATAAAATTATACTCATTGAAAAATGACAAATATTCATTGGTTTAAAACATTTAAAACATTTCAGGATAAAATTACTGCAGGTTCCACTTTTATTGAGTAGCTTTCCTTGGGCAGCTATAAAAGCTGGATAAAGCACACAGAACAGCTGCTTGAAGGGTCAGAGAACATCCCGTGCAGGCAGGACTTGGGGGTCTATAATCTCTGAGATGAGGGAAGCACAAGATTGTGAGCACCAGCTCCATGCAGCTTCTCCCCTAAGGCATTTGCTATTTCAACAGTGAGAGAAGAGAGTCTGAGTAGAAAGAGGAGGAAAAATGAAATGAAATTTGGTTCCAGCAAAGTCCAGTAACTTCTGCTTCCAGTCAGATGTGGTAAAGGCAGAGCAACAATTAAACATTGATTTAATAAATACAGTGTGTTTGAAAACACCAAAGGGATGTGGAAGAAACAGGACTAGATGAAATAAAATTTCAAAAAGTTAAGAGCCTTTTTAGGTGAGATTGCCAGACATACCCTCACCCGGGGGAATTTGCATAATCTGGACTGTGGTAATCAGACTTGTGTTAGCAGAAGACAATAGTAAGTATAATCTGTCATATTGATCTATGTTAGCTTTTTAATATCACAAGTTTTGTTTCCCTGTTAAATTTTATTGCCTCCACTAGAAGACTCTGTGAAGGGAAGGACATTGTATCATTTGCCACGTGATCTCCAGAACATTCTTCAGTTGGGGCTGCATGACTACTATAGATATTTGTTAATTGTTGGTTTCATGAATGCTATGGACTGAATGTCTATGTAACCCAATTTCATACGTTAAAATCCTAACCCCTGACGCGATGGTATTTGAAAGTGGAGCCTTTGGGAGTTAATTAGGTTAGGTGAGGCCATGAGTGTGAAGCCCCCATGATGGGATTAGTGCCCTTATAAGGAGATGGAGGGCCAGAACTCTCTCTGCCAGATGAGGGTAGAGCAACAAGCTGTCCTTCTGCAAAACAGGAAGACAGGTCTCACCAAAAACAAATCAGCTGGAACCTAGATCTTGAACATCCCAGTCTTGAGAACTCTAAGGAATGCATTTCTGTTGTTAAAAGTGCCCAGTCTAGGGACAGCCCAGTTGCGCAGTGGCTAAGTGTGTGTGCTCCACTTCGGCGGCCTGAGGGTTTGCAGGATCGGATCCCGGGTGCACACTGACGCACCGCTTGTCAAGCCGTGCTGTGGCAGCGTCCCATATAAAAAGTAGAGGAAGATGGGCACAGATGTTAACCCAGGGCCAATCTTCCTCAGCAAAGATGAGGAGGATTGGCATCAGATCTTAGCTCAGGGCTGATCTTCCTCACACACACACACACAAAAACCCAAAAGTGCCCAGTCTAGGGGCCTGCCCCACCACCTAGTGGTTAAGTTTAGTGAGCTCCTCTCTGGTAGTCTGGGTTCGGTTCCTGGACACAGACCTACGCCACTCATCAGCAGCCATGCTGTGGGGGTGACCCACATACAAAATAGAGGAAGACTGGCATGGATGTTAGCTCATGATGACTCTTCCTCAGCACAAATATAAATAAAGAACCCAGTCTATGGTATTTTTGTTACAGCATCCCATACTGACTAGGACACTGAGTGTGTGAATAACTTCATCTAGATCCATGATCCTTCTTCCACGTGACACATTATTGCCAATGATTCCTAATTTGGTGTGAGTCAAATGTCCCTTAAGGATCATAAAGACGTTAGGGACCTTCTCCGTAGTTATGTACATATTGATACGCATGAAAACGTTGCATCAAGTGCTTTATCGACGCCTTAGTCTCACACCTCATCCCATTAGCCTTCAACGAACCTCAGTGTTACAGCCAGTGCTTTGGGAAATAGAGGAAAGTCCCTGGACGGAAGAGGGGCTGGTGTCCATCGTGCAGCTCCTGTCCTCTGCCCAGCCAGCTCCAGCGCAGGGTCAATTTATAAGATGGGCTTTCCTCCAGGCAGCTCTGTCTTTCTCCCAGCCTGTTCTCATATAGGATGATCTCACCAAGAGCAATGAGTGGAAATTGGAAGGGAAGAGCTACAGAAGGCATCTGCCAGGGGAAATTCTTTGTGGTTACATGATCTAGAATATGGACACCCGGCTGCTCTAAAGGGTCCTGAAAATGGAACCCTTCCCATGTCTGCAATATCCCTCTATGTCCTCTTTCCCCACCATCTCTCTGTTCTTGGTGGCAAAATTCCCTTGGCAACGACAATATAAAAATGCAAATAGGGAATGGTCCATTTCCAGTCTCAGAATTCTGTGAAATTTTACTGCCTATCCCCAGTCTCCCAGGACTAAGGCCCTTTTTACTCTTTTAAGATTAGATCACATTTTAATCTCCTTGATTCAGAGTTTTCTCTCATCCTTGTTATGTATATACATTTTCTAATACAGAATATTGAAAACATTATTTTTGGCCCTACAATTTCCAGATTAATTCATAGCTATTTTCTGATGGATGCATGCCTTTTTAATTATGTTTATAACTCCATTAACTATAGAAATTGACTACATGCTGAGTAGTAATGTACTAATACAGGAAAATGGCCCATTTTTATTCATCATAAAGTTTCATGTTTTCATCAAGACAAATACACGAATACTTAATTATTCAGCAAAAACTCTTACTGTGTACATGTAAGCAATAATAAATCTATTGGAGTTGGTTTACCTTGTCGATTATTCCTTGTTTCTGAATTGTCCCTTCAGCATTTCCATGAACATTTTAGAATCCTGCATCCTTATCCTACCATTTTAAATACTAGGTCATTGACAAAAGTCCACATGACTTATCCAGTTGTGTGCTAGTGTGTCCTTTGTAGGGTGTCTTTCCGGGTACGTTTTCCAATGTGAACTCCAGCTGATGGCCTTGTGACACTGACGTAAATACTGGTGTCTCCACATATCATGGGGCCAGTGGTGTGTGGTCCTTTACGGAGTCATATATAACCTAATACTTTTCATTCAATCAGTGTAAACAATGCTATGGAAAGTAGATTGGGGACAATTAATAAAAGAAGATTGATTATGAACATGCTGTTGGGGAGAAAAATTGAACCTCTGGCTATAAAGGTTTATGTTTATGCAATTAATCAGCCACCCTAACAAACCCCGTTCATAGGCAGGGCTATATACATATATATATTAGATTAAGATTATATCATCCATTAGTTTGAATGTGCTTTTGTAAAGTATGCCTTGTTTCTCTTGCCCTTTCATACTGGGAGAAATACGGAATAGATAGAAAATGACTGGCTTACTCTGGTCCTAACTCAGATCACGTAGGGCTTGAATCGTTGAACAAATGAGCCATTAACGGCGGCTACACCACTGGGATTTCCTGATCTAACATCGGTTATACAGCCTATTGTGGATATGGACTCTAGAATAGGATTGTGCTGTTATCCTCAGGGTAACTTGTTCTGCTGATCAATATTTTGGATCAATAAGTGATAAAATATTTTGACTAGCTGGTCTAGATTTTAATCACTCGGTGGTTATTTTCTTCCCTGAGGTCACCCCAACCAAAATTCTTAGTCCATTTCAGTTTTGTTATCCCTTGATTTGGCTTACCTTTGTTTTTTTTTTAATTAATTGAAGCTCCATAGGGTCTTCTCGCCTTATTTTGTCATTCCCACCTCTTCAGGGAAAGGTCAATTTCACTGTTTAAATGTAAGAGAGAGTAAAACCCTCGAGTGGCCCTTCATACAAGTTCTCATTTAGACAACAAATGATGATGTTGCCTTTGCAAGGTCTGGTCACCGCGGCTTTTACACCGTGTCACTGAGCAAGCAGTGCCTGTAACACCAGAAATGCCAGAGGAGATGCTTTTTCTAAACAGGTGTGGGCTGTGTTTGCCGATTTTCTTTTACTTTTTAAAGCTTTCCTTGAATGCCTACCTGTGTTGGGTTAACAATTAATATAATAAATAATTATTGGGTTGAATTTATTTTATTGTTAACTTTTGGTGATTATGTGTTCTGATATCAGATTATGCAAGGAGAAACAACTCTTATTCCTCATAGTAACAGTACTACTTCTATGAATTAATAGATTAATGCAGTATTAGATTAGGAGTTAGTTTCTGTGACTGAAATTAAGTATATTGTCGAACCCGAAAGCTTTCTTAATTGGTGGCTGAATTTAGGCCAACGAGGGTATTGTTTGTACTCCCTCTCTAAGGAAGGTTGTATCCTGTATCTAAAAGGCTGTACCTCTTTAGGGCTGGGTCTGGAGGAGGCAGGAGGCTGGACAAGTGTGGAGCTGGCTCTGGCCCAGAGGGATGAGCAAGAGACACAGGGCACCTGCTGCCACACACAGCCGCAGCAGACATCACTCATCAGTCACGACATGCTTGGCTGCAGAGCCAAGAGAGCCCCCAGTCCAACAAGGTGCACTCCGAAGCCACTCCCGGGCAGAGCAGGGGACTGTGATGAACCCATTTGCAGTCCCTGCTCCCCTAAGACGTGCTGCAGGCCTCCTCTCCCCACTTACCTCAGCAGCTCCTCACTGTCCTCGGGACTCAGGCCTTCAAGGCCCGCCAGCAGGCTGCTCCAGCACTTCTCCTTCCTTATCATCGTCTCCCCTCTCTGCTCCCACTCTAGTTCCAGGGCAAGTTACTTGTGGCTCCTGAGTGCTGCTCCTTGGCCTGGAAGGCCCTTCCTTCACCCCATCCACCCTGTGCACTCCTACTTACGCTTCAAGACTCGACTCCAGTGATGCCTCCTCAGGAAGCCCTCCCTGATGCTCCATCTTCCCAGGCATGCTCTGGGCCACCACTCTGCCTCCTGCCCACGTCCATCACTGCCGGGAACCTTGCTGGGCCCTTGTCTGGTCTCCACGTCCAGCCTAGCCCCTAAGGGGGGGAGGAAATGCTTAGGCTCAGGCAGTGGAGCAGACTCCTGGACCGTGGTGACACTCTCCACCCAAGGAGAGGTCATTCATTGACCCACTTCCAGCTTGGGCCCAATGCAGCTCAGGGGGAGCCAGGACACAGGGAGGCTGGCTCTGGGCTCCACAGGTCACAGGGTCAGCCTAGAGAAAGGGCACAAGGGGCCACACAAAGGGCCTCAGGACAGAACTCCAAGTTAACAATACCCTTGCCAAGGGCAGCAGGGGCCAAAGGCAGCTGCACAGGCCGCAGGAGGTTCTGGTGAGCTTTTCATCTGCTCAGAGAGGCCCAGGGCTGGATAGAAGGAACTCAGGAGGCCCGTCTGAGGTGGAGGCCACCTCGGGGGCATGTAAGCAGAAGCTGAGCTTCCCACAGTAAGTGGAATCTGAAGAGGTGACCCTCAGACCCCTGGCAGCTCTAACGTCTCCGAGTTGGAAGTCAGTCCCCTCAGTCACAGCCTCTAGCTGCCCCCTCATAGGGCTGTGCCTCTCAAACACAGCTCCCAAGGTGAGTGGAGGCTGAAGGTGAATCAAACTTCCTACCCGTGAGAACCTCTGTGATCCCGGCCTCCCACAAGGGGCCAAGGATGATGAGCAAGGGACAGAGGGACTGACCCACACGACTTCCCCACGGATTCTGAACATGCTTGTGATTCACGGGGCCAATTAGTATCTGTCCTCATCTCCACTCCTCTCTCCCCAAAAGGACATGTCAGTGTTTACTATGACATCCACAGACACATCAAGGGCATCTGGGAAGAGTCATGTGTACATCTGGAGAGAAAGGAACTGTGAAAACCAGTAATATCTGCATCCATGTGTGCAGATACTGACATCCACATACAGCTGTCACATTCCTCCAGCAGCCCTGGAATACTCCGCAATCACGCTGACAGGTTTTGGCACATGGGAGCCAAACCAACTGGTGCTGTCCCCGAATGCCACCACTGCTGGGGCCTACCTTGAGATTGGGGGGAGCCTGGGTGCCATGCCCCATCTCACAAAATTCTGGCTGTTGTCCAGGAGGGTCTCACAGCCTTTGAGGATCATGCACTCCATGGCTATGTTTTCCTGGATGCTCTCTGTCTCATTTACTTCATTGTTCATTATCCTGTGGGGACAGAAAATAAGCCAGAGACAGGCTGTCCCCACCTCTCAGGGAGAAGGGAATGCCGGGCCTCTGGCCAGACGTAGGAAGAAGGCCTGGCACCCAGGATGCTCAGGTGGAGCCTGTGGTCATGAAGGGGGAGAGAGCATGCATATTGAATACCTGCTGTGCTGGGCACTCTATGGGCATGATCTCACATCATCCTTCTGACAGCCCAAGGAGACAGATGGCCTTATTTCAGAGAGACGGAAATGGAGATTAATAGCTAGAAAGCAGGTCTGATCTAAAAGTCTGAACCATGTCCTTGAGGGCACATGCCTGGGGAGACCACTCGGGGGCCATGGCAGTGAGGGCCCCAGCTGGGAGGAAGCCACCTCTGGGAACACCAGGGGCCCATGGCCGGGAGGGCCCAGGCCCTAACAGGCCCCAGCTCTGGGCTGCGTGGAGAATGCGGTTAGAGCCAGCCCCTGACCCAGCGGACCACACAGGCTGTCCAGCTCCGCAGAGCAGGCAGTGTGGGAAGGTGAGGGGGAGCTCTGGGTCCTAAGCCCACCTCCAGGCCCTTCCTCCTGTCGGCTTAGAGCCTCAAGCGTTGGGCTCTTGCCCCAGACAAGACCTTGGAAGAGGCTCCACCTTAGAGTCTGAGATCAGAAGTGCTGTGGGTGTCCGTCCTCAGCCCTGCTCGTGGGAGTGCTGGGAGCTGAGAGAACCATTCTCCATTTGCTTTGTCTCTCTCTCTCCCCCTCTCTACGTTGCTGCTCTCTCTCTGACTTGCTTCATCACTGTCTCTCTCCTTCCCCATCTTTGCCTCTGTTCTTCTCCCCCTACCTCTCCCTGCTGCAGATTCCCAGGCACATTCTGACACTGCATGAGCTCCTGGCCCACTTTTCATGAGCACATCGAGCCCATAGCCTGGACGACGCCAGGGCTAAAATGGAGGAGCTGTCTGGGTGAGCCCGGCTTCCGGGTGCCCCCGCCAGTGGACAAGCCAGGGCTGAGGATGCTCCCCAGTGGGAGTTTGCTGACCCCCAGATGGTAAAAGCTCATGTTCAGGTTAGGATCCCAAGTGGTGAGGGTTGGGGGACCCCCAGCTTGCCCCACCTGCAAGCAGGGCCCCCGGAACAATCTGAGGAGTTCACAGCTGAAGCCCAGTGGGCACTTGGTGGGATGGTGTGGGTGCTGTGCTGTCCTTGGCACAGATGGGGTTCGAGGAAGGGCCTTGGGTACTCACGTGAGCCCACCTGCCAAAATGGGGAACCGCCCAGGGACTCACAGGCACTCTGCCAACTTCTTCTGTTCTCCAGTGTCAGTGTGTCACAATCTGTGGTTTAGGAGCCCCAGAGGGGGTCCTGGGTGATGGGCCTTCATGTGCTCAAGGCTGCAGTCAACAGCAGGCAGTGTCATGGGTGGAGATGCCCATGACTAGTCCAGTGTCAGAGGCCCCAGCCCTCTGGTCAAGGCCCCTCCCCTGCCCCTCTTTCAGTCACCAAAGTACGGGGCAACCTTCCTCTGCCGGGGCAGAAGCAGAGGGGCCAGGAACAAGGCGCCTACAACAACCCAGGCAGCAGTTGACGGTGGCCTGTACCAGGTGGTGGCAGTGGAGGCGAGAAGGAGGTTCAGATTCTGGGTGTGTTTTGAAGATGGAACCAACAGGAGTTTCTGATGCATTAGATGTGAGGAGAGAGAAGACGGGAGTCAAGGGTGAGTCCAGCGTTTTTGGCTGAGCAAGCAGAAGGTTGGAGTTGCTGCTAACCGGGATGGAGAAAGGTGCAGGAAGGGCAGGTGTGGAGGGGCAGTCTTTCTTGCTTCACTGGAGCTTTACTGGGGGCATGTTGAACTTGAGATGGACAACAGTGGTGGAGAGGACAAGAAGGGAGGAGGGTGTTTGAGTCTGGGGTTTCAGGGTGGGAGCCATTCAGGAACCATCAGCTCGGAGATGGTATTTAAAGTCACAAGACTAGTGAGATCACCAGGGGAGTGAGTTTAGGCAGGAACGAGATGCGCACCAAGAGCTGAGCCCTGGGTTCTCCACCTTATGAAGGCCAAGAGATGATGAGCAGCCTCGTAGTCAGTGTTGAGCTGCCACAAACTGCAAAGGATTGTCGGTGTGCAGTATGTGAGGTCCAGTACCCAGCCCTGCCAAACACTCAGTGCCCTAAATGGCTTCCCGAATCCAGCAAAAGGCAGCCAGTAGGGCCACGGATCCCAGCTGGGTAGAGGGAGGACAAGGCTGGACCAGGGCAGGGCACAGGCTCCGGAGTGGAGGTTCACTCAGGGAGCAAATGTAATCAGAGCATGATTGCAGACTAACAAAAACCATTGTGGGGTGGGGACCCCAGTCTTCTCATGCCCCAAGGAGCCAAATCCTGCACACTTCCCCAAGGATGATACCTGGGTCTCCTGCTAGGCTCCTCGTTACTGTGGGTTGCCCTGTTCCCGGTCGGGCAGGAGTGAGGAAGGCACATGAGTGCCAAGCCCTTTGTCCCAAGACCCTGATCCCCTTTCCTGAAGCCTGTCTCCTTGGGCTGTCAGAAGGATGATGTGAGATCATGCCCATAGAGTGTCCAGCACAGCAGGTATTCAATATGCATGCTCTCTCCCCCTTCATGACCACAGGCTCCACCTGAGCATCCTGGGTGCCAGGCCTTCTTCCTACGTCTGGCCAGAGGCCCGGCATTCCCTTCTCCCTGAGAGGTGGGGACAGCCTGTCTCTGGCTTATTTTCTGTCCCCACAGGATAATGAACAATGAAGTAAATGAGACAGAGAGCATCCAGGAAAACATAGCCATGGAGTGCATGATCCTCAAAGGCTGTGAGACCCTCCTGGACAACAGCCAGAATTTTGTGAGATGGGGCATGGCACCCAGGCTCCCCCCAATCTCAAGGTAGGCCCCAGCAGTGGTGGCATTCGGGGACAGCACCAGTTGGTTTGGCTCCCATGTGCCAAAACCTGTCAGCGTGATTGCGGAGTATTCCAGGGCTGCTGGAGGAATGTGACAGCTGTATGTGGATGTCAGTATCTGCACACATGGATGCAGATATTACTGGTTTTCACAGTTCCTTTCTCTCCAGATGTACACATGACTCTTCCCAGATGCCCTTGATGTGTCTGTGGATGTCATAGTAAACACTGACATGTCCTTTTGGGGAGAGAGGAGTGGAGATGAGGACAGATACTAATTGGCCCCGTGAATCACAAGCATGTTCAGAATCCGTGGGGAAGTCGTGTGGGTCAGTCCCTCTGTCCCTTGCTCATCATCCTTGGCCCCTTGTGGGAGGCCGGGATCACAGAGGTTCTCACGGGTAGGAAGTTTGATTCACCTTCAGCCTCCACTCACCTTGGGAGCTGTGTTTGAGAGGCACAGCCCTATGAGGGGGCAGCTAGAGGCTGTGACTGAGGGGACTGACTTCCAACTCGGAGACGTTAGAGCTGCCAGGGGTCTGAGGGTCACCTCTTCAGATTCCACTTACTGTGGGAAGCTCAGCTTCTGCTTACATGCCCCCGAGGTGGCCTCCACCTCAGACGGGCCTCCTGAGTTCCTTCTATCCAGCCCTGGGCCTCTCTGAGCAGATGAAAAGCTCACCAGAACCTCCTGCGGCCTGTGCAGCTGCCTTTGGCCCCTGCTGCCCTTGGCAAGGGTATTGTTAACTTGGAGTTCTGTCCTGAGGCCCTTTGTGTGGCCCCTTGTGCCCTTTCTCTAGGCTGACCCTGTGACCTGTGGAGCCCAGAGCCAGCCTCCCTGTGTCCTGGCTCCCCCTGAGCTGCATTGGGCCCAAGCTGGAAGTGGGTCAATGAATGACCTCTCCTTGGGTGGAGAGTGTCACCACGGTCCAGGAGTCTGCTCCACTGCCTGAGCCTAAGCATTTCCTCCCCCCCTTAGGGGCTAGGCTGGACGTGGAGACCAGACAAGGGCCCAGCAAGGTTCCCGGCAGTGATGGACGTGGGCAGGAGGCAGAGTGGTGGCCCAGAGCATGCCTGGGAAGATGGAGCATCAGGGAGGGCTTCCTGAGGAGGCATCACTGGAGTCGAGTCTTGAAGCGTAAGTAGGAGTGCACAGGGTGGATGGGGTGAAGGAAGGGCCTTCCAGGCCAAGGAGCAGCACTCAGGAGCCACAAGTAACTTGCCCTGGAACTAGAGTGGGAGCAGAGAGGGGAGACGATGATAAGGAAGGAGAAGTGCTGGAGCAGCCTGCTGGCGGGCCTTGAAGGCCTGAGTCCCGAGGACAGTGAGGAGCTGCTGAGGTAAGTGGGGAGAGGAGGCCTGCAGCACGTCTTAGGGGAGCAGGGACTGCAAATGGGTTCATCACAGTCCCCTGCTCTGCCCGGGAGTGGCTTCGGAGTGCACCTTGTTGGACTGGGGGCTCTCTTGGCTCTGCAGCCAAGCATGTCGTGACTGATGAGTGATGTCTGCTGCGGCTGTGTGTGGCAGCAGGTGCCCTGTGTCTCTTGCTCATCCCTCTGGGCCAGAGCCAGCTCCACACTTGTCCAGCCTCCTGCCTCCTCCAGACCCAGCCCTAAAGAGGTACAGCCTTTTAGATACAGGATACAACCTTCCTTAGAGAGGGAGTACAAACAATACCCTCGTTGGCCTAAATTCAGCCACCAATTAAGAAAGCTTTCGGGTTCGACAATATACTTAATTTCAGTCACAGAAACTAACTCCTAATCTAATACTGCATTAATCTATTAATTCATAGAAGTAGTACTGTTACTATGAGGAATAAGAGTTGTTTCTCCTTGCATAATCTGATATCAGAACACATAATCACCAAAAGTTAACAATAAAATAAATTCAACCCAATAATTATTTATTATATTAATTGTTAACCCAACACAGGTAGGCATTCAAGGAAAGCTTTAAAAAGTAAAAGAAAATCGGCAAACACA